>NW_021773843.1:0-5517 GCF_005508785.2 Acyrthosiphon pisum | reverse complement strand
TAAAACAGAGTGATACAAGTGTTAATAGCTGCTGGAATTTTATGTAAACTCTAAATACCACAATGGTAGAACATTTAATAATAAATGTGTGATTAAATATAAACATAATATTTCAATTTTCATTTCAATTTTTGTTTTATTTTAAGTAATTTTTTTTTTTTTTTTAAATAGTAATCAATTGTTTGATTCACATTTTATATGCCATTTAATTTCAATAAATCACAAAAATCCAAATTTAATATTATACGTTTTTCACTTGGTTCATTCAGTACCTACTGGACATTGTATACAATATTGTCGGTCTGTGAATATAATTATTATCCACATGGCTTGAAAAACTAGGACATTGTATAATGTATATACCTACGATACCCAGTCACGAATTACACTCACTATTTTTTTCATTTGTGCCGTAACATGTATAACGTTTCAAAACAGAATTCGATTGGAAACTTAACTTTTCAATTTCACTAGTAATCAACTTTACTGTCCGTCCGTGCGCTTTGTGTGAGCGAAACACTGGGCCGTTAACACAGTGCCGACCGTACAGGTATCTTCTAGAATTAAACGACTTTTCGACCGTACTAAGATTTTAGTAGCCGATTCGTAACGATTTATATGAGCAAAAGTCTTGAATTCGTACACGAGACGCCCTCTCCCTCGAATTCCATTTATTTTTCGATTGACATCGATAAAACAAGAGTCAGACAAAAATCTTGACTTAAATAATTATTTTGGAAAAAAACAACTATAGAATTTGAACTATAAAAAATCAGATACCTATCATACTTTATTTAGCGCGTCGACAGCCAGAAATTAAAAGATAATGTTCAAACAATTTCATCAAACAGAAGATATTTTTTTAAATAATTTAAGCACACGCTGTTGTCTATAGTGACATGTCACACATTCAGGCTTCAACCGGTGTGCTGTTTCGGTGAGCATTTTATTATTAGGGCCTGTCATAAAATGCATTAAAAAAAATCACATACTATGCATGCAATTACGTAGGTACTTATTGCCATTAAAAATATTCAAAACGTATTTATATAAATTAAAATCAAATTATCCATTTATGTAATATATATTATAATATACTAAACAGTAAACAATCACTTGGTAGGTACTGATACAATTTACCATGGATAGATTTTATTAACAAACGATTATTGATTGGCCAAAAGCTGTTCTAATGGCTATAATTATATTGTTATAAATATAATAATGGCAAACCAGCTTGTTACTGTATTTTATCATTTTTAATAATAAAAACGAAATGTTAATATTTAAAATAACTGCATGTAGTGTTTTACACAAATAATCATACGCAATAAAGTATTATATTGTTAACTAATAAACCAAAATTAAATTTGAATATTTGTAACAATATTATTAGGTATTTGTCTATTTGTTAACGTAATTTGGTTTATATATTGTTATATTATGCATATTTGCTGCATTTTGATGCGAAACGGTCAATGTATAAAACAATAAAAATTAAACGACTCAATGACAATTACTATTGTACTCGCAATGTACTGCATTTTTATTGAAAGAACAGAGTAATAGTGAAAATGAATATTAATTTTTCCGATTTTTAAAACGTTGCAGGCTTAGGGTTTTATAATTTTCTCACCCCTGGCCACATTTATATATAATTTCGCTTCCCCTTTTATCCGGCCCAGCACGTGCGTATTATACACTTTGTACAATGCGCAGTGTATTATGGCATACGGGTGTAATGTTTAATACCCTTCCTATCCGACGACTGCGGTAAATATTAACAATTTTGATTTGGCGGCCGAACGATTGATGGTGGTGTATATTATATTGTATTCGGTTACAACGCACGTGACCAATCGGTGAGGGTGTTGTTGTCTCCGAGTTTGGTGCAAAACAAATATTTTCGTTGGTGGGTGAAAGAAGATAAAAAAAATATAAAAAATATAACGCTGTAGTCAGGTGGGGCAAGTGTGACGAGAAAATGTAAAAGTTCATACAAAATGCATCACTACATTTTAGGAAACTTATTATGCATTCTTTTTTGTTATAAGCCTAGCGGTATTTATGCATGTAAGACCCAAGACTTTAAGACAAAGTTAACTACTATAATATTATAATATACACCTTGACATGCATAACGTTTTAATTAAAATACAATACTTAACAACTTTTTTTTTGAACGATAAAAGTTTTGCTTGCGGTACAACATTTACCTAATAATAATTTCATGAATAGTAGGTGTACAACTTTATTATTTATAGTAGGTAGTACCTACTATTGTTTTTAAATTTAAGTAACAAACTAACAACTCATATTGAATTTGTACACGGAAATTATACTATGATGATTGTATATATTATTATGTCTAAAATTATAGATGTTTTTAATATTTTTTATGATTGTATCAAATAATAATAATTTTACCGAGTTTGACTATAATGTTTTGTTGTAATATTTCATTTAAAAAATACTTTAATATTTTGTAGTTGTGGATATACTTTAATTCTTAATAATTTAAATTGATTCAACTAATCCTGCCTACTACTATTCCTATACTTATATATTTAAAATATTTCGAGAAGTAGGTAATATCTTTTTTAAAAGCACTTAAAGTTTGAGACTTTGAGTACACTATAAATAAAGCCTCCCATCAGGATCTCCTATCAGGATATATTTTTTTGAAATGACGATCAATCATTGCTTTCAAATTCAAAGTAATAACAAATACCATCGATATATACGCCCCGCGCCGATTTGTGTGCACAAGACTACGTCATGCAATTCACTGAGCAATGTCCATCCTTTCACTATATAATAATATATTATACACGACTTGTATCACAGTTGTATTATATTTTAGGTTTAAGACTTGAAATCTTCATCAAACAACATATTATGCAGAAATAAAAAACATACCAAAGTGCAATACCTATTATAAATACAGTAACGTAAAATGCACAAAATTAATCTTCCTTTTGACAACATTATCGCAAAGCAGAATAACAATATTATTTTTAATCGTAGGAGGTATCTAATTCGAAAACATTATTACGTTTAACGATAAAATAAAACCACTCGCGTGTCACCACCGAACGTCGGTGAAAGAACTTTTAAAAACTTTAAGACATTTTAAAACATTATACGCTGCGGAGCACACGTCATGGTATTATTTGTAGTTAATATATTTTACGGAAAATAACACGAGTTTTGACACGTCGTGTTATATACATACACGGAAATTCACTGGTAAATAATGTGTACTCAGTAAATGAATATTATAATTAGATTTCTCGTGCCACCATCAGAAACTGTGGCTAAACGTGGAAATACAGTGTAACTTTTATATTATTACGAAGCCTGACGGGCAACAGAAAAAAAAAATTTGCGCCGCAGTGAAATTTGTCGAATAGAATCACATAAAAAATTTGGTTACAATTTCATTACGGTTCTTAACAATATTAATTCATCGAGCAGAAAATTTCGTTAAACGAAATTGCATTATAATAATATTATGGAAGTTTCACGGTTAATTCAGTTCGTTGTCTTGAAACGTGGTTCAGCGAAAACTCAAGCAACGGATCTACCGAAACTGAACATTGCAGACAAAGTATTTTATATGCGATTCATAATTTCCGCGATAATAATTTACTAGCCAAGTTTTGTTTTCCCCACAGAGAAAAGTGTTTAATGATTAAAAGCTATACAATTATTTGTTCCGTTTAATGTGCAATGCTTGATCGTTGAACGAAGCCATTTGAGGATTTGATGATACATAATATAATCTTATTCGGATTTTCCAGATATTATTAATTTATTAATATTTTAAATATTATAATATTATAAACGTTGACTCAAACTCGTAAGCTTCGTTGAATCTCGTTACATTAGCCGTGATAAAACTGTTCCCGTTACAGTGGAAATATAAGTACCTACCTATACTTCAAAAGCGTTTTTGTTGGAATTAAGTCTAAATCCTTTTCTACAAAAACATTTAATAAAATTTCACTTACGTTCGATGCTTCACTGGTATATTTAAGATGTAATCACGACATCACTATTCTGTTATAGTTAATATGTCTATATTGTAAACATATAAAAACCACATAGTCATGGTAGGTACCTAATTTAAAATTTAAAAGAAATAGAATAATCTAGTTAGGTGATCTGAACAGTTCCAAAAATTAAAATATTTGCGGGCGTTTGAAAGTCGCAAAAACTGATTATATAACTTTTACATTTTTCAAATATTAAGTAACCATTTTGCAGTTGCGAAGCGTCAAAGAAGACAGTGACTAATGAGACAACGTCTACCCACTCGGAATACGGACAAATAATTTGGTTTTATTATATTTAAATATAATATTTATCTTACAAATTTCAATATCATAATATTACACAAAAATAATATAATATTTGTCAATTTTTTTTCTTTTAATAGTATACTATTTACGTATTCTTCGAATAGACTAGTTGTGGCCTGTGGGTCGCGTGCGTGGATGACAAAGCCCTTTGAGGCGGGTCAATCCAATAAACATCCAAAATCTAAATACATTATACAAATAGGTGAAATAAAGTTGAAGACGATGTCTTATTCTTCTGGATTCAGTGGGCTGCAAGGGAAATTGGGAAACTGGTGTGGTATGATGTTATTAAAATATATAATGATTACGCCTTATTACGCCGTTCGTATTTTTGTTTTAGCTTATTTTTAAGGAGTCGTCGCTGTCACATACTCTCATCATCGATCGCCACAAACTCATTATCGTAGTTGGTTTTTAATATAGCGTTGGATTATAATATCTAATGTGATATTGTCTTAAATACGAGAATACCTATCAATAATATTTTTATAATATTGATTTTTTTTTAACATATCACCAACCTATAGACACATAATTATGCTTTACCACAGCCGTTTTATACAAGATATACGCTTCTATTCATATTATGCATATTAACTATATAGTAATGGTTGTATATTTTACATAAAATTTGTTTCTACTAAAATATTATTACATCAATCAATTGGGTGAGCTTAGAAGCTAAATGTTTTCTGTACATCGATTTTTTTTCGAAAATCTACATTTTTATACATTGCTGCAGTACCATCTATGCTTAGTTTTCAATGCTCTATAATTCAAGCTCTGCACCTCACGTTGGTCCATTATTTCAAAAGCGCCCCGGAACTAAAAGATGATAAATCAGTACATTTTACAAATTTGTTATTCAATAGTGATCTATATAGAATCTTTTAGGTCATAACTATAGTATTATAAACAATAATTTCTATCTACGTGATGAAATTAATTAGTAATAACTAATAGCTAAAAAACACTATTTTATATAATATTATGTATTTACGTCAATCATATTATTATTATTATGTAATCATTAGATAGTAATATATTATTATTTACTGTACATTTATCAACAAAATAAATAATTCTATAATAATAAATAATAAATTTAACTCAGAACAAAAAAGTTCTAACTAAATGAAATATATGTTAACGG
>NW_021773842.1:0-1187 GCF_005508785.2 Acyrthosiphon pisum | reverse complement strand
TTTTTCCATCCATGTTTACACCTATAATAAATTAGTAACGTAACAAATTGTAATGCATACATATGAAAATCATAAAACAAACCTAATTACTCACCTCAATGGGTCGCTGGGAAATCTGAAGTAGCTTATATTTTTCGTTAGTGACATTTTATTGTCGCAAAACTTGACTGCACAAGTAGTCATTTTTTAAAATAAATATGACAGTATAAATATAAAATATTACAAAAAAAAAACTATTTTATTTAAGCAAACACCAAAAATCGTAAAACGTCAAACGCCAAAAACACGTGAAAAGTGAAAACCAAACATCAGACTATCAGATATAAAGTATCAGAGTGTTGATAACAATATATTTTGTTTGTCGGATACTCGGATATCACTATCAGGTAAGCCACAAGTATACGATACATTTCAAGTAATTTCAATCTGTTGAAATGGTCACATTGATTCTGGCGGAGACCAGAATCAGGCCATTTTTTGTTTACATCTAAGTGCACAATCTGTTTTCATATAATCTGTGGTGGTACGTATAATCATCGAGATGTATATACTACACAGTGTAGTAGGTATATACATCTCGATGCGTATAATACATTATTGAATTCAAAGTGAGTGACTAATATCATGGGTTGGCAACTCTGAGTACATTCCTAATACATCTACTGAACTATTGAAGATAAGTTATGGTTATCATAATCTATACCGTTTTATCGACACCGAGCCACCGACTACCGAGGCCTAATGGGCAAAAGCCCCTCCTGGCTCATATCAACATTGAACGTACTAAATAATAATAGGTAGTTCATAATTCATTGTCATCTACGTTCTATATACAGTTATAGTACAATCAGTTTGTGGCTTTGTGCGAGTATATGGATTTATCAATTATAATTAATAGTTTAATGTGAAATTTATTAACTATTTAATTTAATAAAACTAATTTCTTCGTTCCATATTATTCGTTCTTGTTCTATTTTAATAAGTTAATGTCATTGAAGTATGGCCATGTGGACGACGTTTACGAATACAGGTTGAACAAGTATTTATGTATTAATGTATTGTATAATGTAATTACAACAACTATGCTAGGGAAAATGACTGTTCGTAGACTCGTAGTAAACAAAGATTTAGGTACTATCTGTCAGTGTTATTGATCAATCAACTAGGGCTTCAATCAACTAGGGAAC
>NW_021773841.1:0-835 GCF_005508785.2 Acyrthosiphon pisum | reverse complement strand
AAACCGTGGTACTATCATAGATATATAAATAAATATATAGTATACTTTAGAAGTTCAAGTACCACGAATAATATATACAATATTACAATTACAACAAAACAACTAAAATAGTTATTGCAGGTTTTTTAATATATAATTCGTCCAAATTTGTGCTTAAAATTACTATAAAAATAAACTGTGCTTTTGTATTTTTTAGATTTTTTGTTTTTGATGTGTTAGATTCAATGTCCGTAAACTGCTCAAAAAGGGTCAAATTATTTTTAAAATTTTATCGTATATAGGAAATGCTAATATAAACATTCAGTGAAATTTTCAAGTATCTACAGTCATTCGTTTTTTAATTACAACAAAATAAAAAAATCGTTACATGAGAAATCGAGTGATATCAAATGTTGTAAAAAAATAAATTTCAAACGCTCATAAAAATTTAATTTGACTTTCTTGTAGACATTTTAAAATCTTAGATTTAAAAAGAAAAATTTTTACGAATTCTTAACTCGAAATAATTTGCAAATTTTCGTCATTTTTACGTATTTTGTTAATATTTGAAATTTAAATGCTTATAAAAAAAAATTGTAACTGTAGATTATTAATTTTTTTCATCTACCTTTGAAACAATATACTAGGCGCCTTCTATTAAATTTTCAAGCTTTTTTAACAAACAAATAAAATTTTATTGATATTTATAGAAAAAAAAACTAAAAAAGATGGTAACTAAAAATGTCCGTAAAGAACTCAAAATAAGTCAAAATATTTGGAAAATTTAATGGTGTATAGAATATGCTAATATAAATATTTAGTCAAAATTTCATGTACCTACGGCCTTTTGTTAAGA
>NW_021773840.1:0-1186 GCF_005508785.2 Acyrthosiphon pisum | reverse complement strand
GGGGTTTTCATTCTCAATAATTATTTGTCAAACGAAATGATATACGGCATAAATAAATAACAAAATTAAACATAATAAATAATCAATAAACAAGATTATAGTATTATACACGGAATAAAAAATTACTATAATATTAAACAAATTATAATAAATATGACTATTTAATAGGTAAAATTATAGGCGAAAATATTGGAAGAAAATAGACACAATTACAGTCCAAAATAACGTGGTGAAAAATGGAAATCAACCTTTTTTTTTTGTGGTGAAAAATGGACAGCGGAGGAAAATGGTATCTCGTTTTTGGAGGAAAATGGAACGGCCCAATCGTTTCGTCCGGGCGTGCCTGCCGGACTTTCGTCGTCTGTCTGTTACCCCGAAGGTGTGGCGGTTCCTCCTACTCCTCCGACGACGACGGCCGCCCGACTGGAGAAAGGGGTCACCGCTGCCGTGGTCGCCGTCGTCTCGTCGGCCGGTACCGTCGCCGCGTGTGTGTGAGTGAGTGCGTTCCACGAGTGTGTGCACGCCCCAGGAGTGTGCGCACGTCCCACGAGTTTGTGCACGTCCGTGCGACCACGCTGCAGCTGTAATAGAAGTACGCGACGTCGCGACGACCGCTGGTACGATATTATACTATCATACCGCGCGCGGTTTCCATTCGTTCTATATATCGCGTGTGCGCCGCGTCTCACTTCAGTCCGTCTGACGTCCATAGGCGCAACTAGACCTATACTTTTGAGGGTGCACAAATTATAAAGAATTCCCAGACCCCCGGACCATAGGCGCACATTGGGTGTGAATTTAGGGGGTGCTGGAATAGTTTATGTTACACATGTCCATGGGGGGCTTTATCCCCCACACCCCCCTTAATCCTAATACTATAACTAACTGCATTACATTAGCTTTACATTTTTAATTAGAGTGAGGTACCTAACTTTGATTTCGCGGGGTAACTTTGATACCCATATATTTTTATTCACCAGAGTACCATGATAATTAAATTTTTTTTTCATAAAATGGGGTTACTTTGATATCACATTAAGAAATATAGGTATCGAAATTGCCCGTTGTGTTACTTTGATAGCATATTAAAAAATATTGATATCTCAAAAGATAATTTCAGAATTTTAAAAATTAAAACGTTAAAATATTGAACTAGTTGTAACTAATATTTCATTTTGAGAGTTTT
>NW_021773839.1:0-2898 GCF_005508785.2 Acyrthosiphon pisum | reverse complement strand
TGTTAAAAAATACTTTTTTGTGTTTTACTTTTTTAAAATTTTTAAACAAATTGTAATATTTTTCATACTAATAAACTGATTAACATTTAAAATATTTAAAAAAAACACTTAATGAGAAAGCACAGATAATCTACTTAACTTTAAGTTTGATAATAGGTAAATTCACTCTTAAACATACATTGTCTATGTTGTATGTACTAAAAATGGAGACAACACTTGTGAGTATGGTGTCCTTTTAAGTATTAATTTTTATTTATTCATAATTTTTAAGCTGTGCGTTATAAATACGAACAATGGTTGAATGGTTGATATAAATTAGATTAAAATAACAATAGTAATAATAATAATAGTAATGTCAAACGAAAGAAGAGTAGACAGTAGTGAGTCAGAGCGTCACATTGCTGATAGACTAAAGTTCAGAGGTTTGCACCCAAATGATTTATTCAGGTTTTTGGTGATGCCTGTATTCGGGTGTTTAAAAAATTTAGGGCCATCTCACTAAAAACCTGTCTTGCCGAAACCCATCTAGCCAAATCTCAACTCTTCGAATCATAATAAAATAGAATTTTTTCCAAATTGCTTGACTAAAGTGGAATAAACATCTTATTATAGATGTTTCATAGCCAAAAGTTTTTTTAATTGATACCATTTCAAAGTCAATTTGAAATGTATTTGGGCTAAATGCCAAACTATTTCTTAGAGCAGCTTCTTCTATTACTTTAAACATTCTTGAATAATTTTCTGTACTTTTGTTATGTAGCAATGCATAACACTTAATAGTTTATTTAATATAATTAATAATGATGTACTAAAAAATAATATTAATTTACTTTTATAATTATAAATTATAATTACCAATGGTATTCTTATTTCTACGACATAGCTGTGCAATTTATAAATTACATGCAATGTGTTAATAGATAATATATTTTAGAAGATAAGATAGACATAATATTATATAACCACAAATTTCTATAATAGCAGTGGTATTTTAAATAAAAGGTGGCCAAGTGGGTGTCGCTTTGCTGTACATTAGGTTGGTTACAAGTGGGTCTCTGACTAGTTGTAATGGATGGTGTTAAATTTGAATTCAATAATATAATAGCATTGTATAAGAAAAACAATTCTGAGCAAAGACGGTCAGTCAGCCTATTATTAAGTATATTTGATGATATTATTGTGAATAAAGTAATTTATATATAACCTATTTACGTGGAACCTAGTATTAAATGTTCACGCTTTTTTACACAACAAATAATATTTTGATATTTATAGAAAAAAAACTAAAAAACTGACAATGTCCGTAAACAGCTCAAAAAGAGTCAAAATACTTTCAAAATTTTATGGTGTATAGAAAATTAAAATATAAAATCCATTAATAATCAATAAAACATTCAGTGAAATTTTCATGTATCTACAGTTATTCGTTTTTGAGTTACAACAAAATAACAAAATCGCTACATGAAAAACCGAGTGAATATCAAATCTTGTAAAAATATTAACTTCAAACGCTCATAAAAATGTAATTTGACTTTTTGTAGACATTTTTTTTTTTTGACAAAGGTAAAAAAACTTATGAGGAATCTTGTATTACATTTTCAAATCATAGATTTAAAAATAAAAATTTTTATGAATTTCTAACTCAAAATAATTTGCACATTTTCGTGATTTTTACATGTCTTGCCAAAATTTGAACTACTATAAATGCTTATAAAAAAAATCGAGACTATAGATTTAATTAATATTTTTCAAATGTCATTGTAACAATATATTAAGAGCCTTGTGTTTAATTTTCAAGCTTTTTTACACAACAAATAAAATTTCATTGACATTCATAAAAATAAAAAACTAAAAAAATTGGAAACTGAAAATGTCCGAAAACAATATTGTGTTTAGAAAATGCTAATATAAGCAACCAGTGAAAATTTCATTTATCTACGGTAATTTGTTTTTAAGTAACACCAAAAACCAAAATTGATGTTGTCGAAAACCGATTTTGCATGAAAATTTCCGGTTTTTCTCGGCGCTTTTGAAAATTACTGGGAATTTTAAATTTTGACATTCCCAATGCACCAACTATCACACTTTCCTATAAACAAGGTACTGAAGTTGAAAATTGTAGCATTATTGCGATTGCTTATCGTGTACACGGACACAAAAATGTTCAAAAATCCTGTTTACGGACAATTTCAAATTTCAATTATTCAAAAATATAAAAGCATAGTTTTAGATTCTGAGTGGAACGATGAATGTATTGATTTTACAATGATGTGTGTTTTTTTATTATTATTTTTATTTTTGTGTCTGTCATCACGTTTTAGGACAGTAAAAGTGCTTGGATTTTCTTCAACAGTATCTTTTTGATAGGAAAGTGAATCTAGTTGGTACTTTGGAGGGGGGGGGGTCAAAAGTAAAATTTTTCCAATAGTTTTCAAAAGCGCCGTGAAAAACAAAAGAAAAATAAAGGAAAAACGGGAATTTTTACGCAAAATCTGTTTTCGAGAAAATTGATTTTGGTTTTTGGTGTAACATTAAAACGAATGACTGTAGATACATGAAATTTTCACTGGTTGTTTATATTTACATTTTCTATACATGATAAAATTTTCAAAATATTTTGATTTGTTTTGAGCTGTTTACGGACAATTTCAGTTTCCAATTTAATTAGTTTTTTTTTCTATAAATGTCAATAAAACTTTATTTGTTGAGTAAAAATACTTGAAAATTTAATACAAGGCTCCTACTATATTATTACAATGACATTTGAAAAATATTAAAAATCCTTAGTCACAGTTTTTTTTTATTAGCATTTAAAGTTTAAAAATTGACAAAATATGGAAAAATCACGAAAATTACCTAATTATTTTGAGTTTATAATTTGTAAAAATTTTTCATTTT
>NW_021773838.1:0-2713 GCF_005508785.2 Acyrthosiphon pisum | reverse complement strand
AATTTAGGTTACAGAACATTGTTGCGATGTATGATATAAGTTGCAATGCTAACATCGCACCTCGACGTTACCAAAACATCGTGTTGAACGGTTTAGTTTACAAATATTTTAAGTTTATATATAAACAACCCAGAAACGTTGACGTTTCAACATCTCTGAAACAAGTTGCTGTAACAGTACAACAACAGCGTAGTGATGTGACGGAGAACTATATTTATATTTTTAATATAATAATAACTAATTATTATTCAATTATTATTTATAAATAGACAAATATGGTGGTATTTTTATATTTTTTTTAGCTATATCCCACGCTCGCCGCTAAAGCGCGGCTATAGCTAACCCACCCACAGGCCAACAGTCACCAACATAATATTTTTAACACTGCATATTAGGTATTGCATTTTCAACTGTAACAAGTGACGCAATTACTATTGTAAACCGTTTTTATCCGTCTGTGCATTAAACGTTTTTTTTATTTTTTAATATTCGACTACCTATACTAGCTGTACTATAGTACCTATAGGCTATATTATGTACGATGACTGAAACTAGTTTAAAAAAGGTAAGTGAAATAATACATTTTAAAAACATTTTGGTCTGTAGACTTCAGACGGTAACCTGTATGGTACCTACGTATATGTACGAAAAGTCACGAAATGCATAGTTTAAACGTTAAGTACCCTCCTAGTACCTATAGCATTATAGCAATCGTACCTATAATACCTAGGGCGCTACCTATACATTTGTCGTCTCCGTCTTACACGTCATGTACGACATGGCAAGTTTTCGTTCACTAATTTCAATAATTGTGCTGTTATTTTTGGCTTTGGAGTAAATTCACCTATTATCAAACTTTTAGGTAAGATCATTACGTATTCTCAGCGTCAACTTCCATTCTATATTTTAATTTTCAAGCGAGATATGATTATTTTTAATTTGTGATATTACTCTTACCCATATCTTGCTTTAAAATTCAAATATCGGTAAAAATCGCAGACCTTTATGCATATATAATGTTCTTACCTAAAAGTTTGATAATAGGTAAATTTACTTTAAAATCAAAACTAACAGCACACTATTGAAACTAGTGAACCGAAATGTTCAATCTCGTACACTCGTAGGTACGTTTGTAAGACAGAGACAACAAACACATGGGTATAGCAATCTGTTATTTTATTATTCTCTCAAGCAACTATATTTTTTTTAGATTAGAAAACACTAATAGTTTTGATAATATTTCTTTTACACAGGTAATTTTAAGTCTAAATACAACTGCAATAAACTCGAAAAAAAATCGTATTTTTCCACTATTATTTATTATTTTTTAAAAAGTTTTTTACCTACTCTTTTGAATGACAACGTGCATTTTTAATTTTATATTTTGTAGCTGAATATTATTCGGATTCTTGATATATAAAAATCAAATTTTAGACAAGTTTAGCATATCAGCGATAGCTTATAACTTATAAGTATTTAAAGTTTAAAGGAGTACCCTTGTACCTGGTGGTGTATTGGTACCTAGTTGGTACGAATACGCCACATACCCATCAGCAGATTTTCGATTTTCGGCGTATGACAAACGTAAAATAACTCGAAAACCAAATAAAAATTATTTGATAGTTCCTAGGAAAAATATGTTACGATATTTTAATGCATTATTCATCTGTTGAAATACCTAACTTACTTTACTAAATTCTAATTTACTTAATTTTTGAAAACGGATCGGTCATTATTTTGTAGTGAGCGAAAACTTTTTTTAGTGCGTTTACCCATAAATATATTTACCAATGCATCACTGTTTGTTATACTCCACTCCGTTCAACAAAACTTAAAATATTCATAAACTACTCGTTTATAAATCAAAGAATTCCAAATTTAAAAAACTATTCTTCTCTGGAATTAAAATTGCACGTTGTTATATAAAAAATAATCAATAAAAAAAATTATAACGATAAAAAATTATACCAAATAAATATAACGTTTATTAAAAAAATTTGTTTTTTAAAGACTTAAAATTATGTTCTAAGTAGTTGCAATAATGAGTGTAACATTACATTTATTACCCGTTACTTATACAAAGTAGGTACCTACCTGTATGTCTCTTACTTCTTAGATGTATCTATGTAACCATTGTTAATTTTTGTATTTATTAATTATTTACTGTTACCTACATAAGTTGTGGATTGTGGCTGTGTTCTCCGAGACCCGTGATTACAGTGTTATACCTTGTAACTGGCTGACCGAACCCATTAAAGAAAACACCAGTATATCATATTGTAAATGGCCGGAGTACCCAGTAACCAGCACACATTTGCAAGAGGCACAAAACCCTATGCCGAACTGGGACACTTATAAAATTAAAATTTTGAATGGCAACAAAACATATGGTAAGAATTTAATATTTTATTAAAATTATAATTATTGAAAAAATTTCATAATATTCTGTTTTTATTTTTGTCCATTTTTTTCAGTTTGGTAAACTTACTAAATAAGCCTAAAAATTTAAATAAGGAAAACTTAACTCTTCTCAATATTTTCTGTATCATGCTGCATACCAGCATAATATTTTGAATAACATTATAACAAAATTTTGCTACAGGACATTATTACCTACCTAATAAATAAATATAAAAATGTCCAAAAAAATGTTAAGCTTCATGAAGTAACTCATAACTTATAACTTATAAGTATTTAATAGGTACATTAAAAT
>NW_021773837.1:0-832 GCF_005508785.2 Acyrthosiphon pisum | reverse complement strand
AAGACATATCAAAAGTTTTATAGTGCCATATTTTTGCATATTTAGTGGTTTTTAAATTTTAAAAATGAAATAATTTTGAAATTTTGCCATTGAAATAATATACTAGGAGACTTCTATTAAATTTTCAAGCTTTTTTAACCAACAAATAAAATTTTATTGATATTTATAGAAAAAAAAACTATAAAAAATGGAAACTGAAAATGTCCGTAAAGAACTCAAAATAAGTCAAAATATTTGGAAAATGTTACGGTGTATAGAAAATGCTAATATAAACATTCAGTCAAAATGTAATGTACCTACGGTCATTTGTTTAAGAGTTGCACCAAAAACCAAAATCAATTTTCTCAAAAACAGATTTTGCGTAAAAATTCCCGTTTTTCCTTAATTTTTCTTTTGTTTTTCACGGCGCTTTTGAAAACTACTAGGAAATTTTTACTTTTGACCCCCAAAAGTACCAACTAGATTCTCTTCCCTATCAGAAAAGATACTTTTGAAGAAAATCCAAGCATGTTTACTGTCCTAAAAGGTGATGACAGACACAAAAAAAAAAAAAATAAAAAAAAAAAATACACATCATTGTAAAATCAATACATTCATCGTTCCACTCAGAATCTAAAACATACATATAGATGAATAAAATAATGCAATAAATCAGCACTCAAGGAATTCAAGTAAAATTATTTAAATTGTTATTTATATTATCTATAAGCCATATAAACAGTATAGATTTATATCAAATTATTTTAGTAAGTGTCTTTATACATGAATTGATTATATAAGCAATAAGCATTTATAACACATACCAATATAATATTATGAAAGTCAAAATTAT
>NW_021773836.1:0-719 GCF_005508785.2 Acyrthosiphon pisum | reverse complement strand
TACATTAAATTTTCACGCTTTTTTACCCAACAAACAAAATTTTATTGATATTTATAGAAAAAAGAACTACACAAATTGAAAACTGACAGTGTCCGTAAACAGCTCAAAAAAAGTCAAAATATTTTCAAAATTTTATGGTGTATAAGAAATGAAAATATTAACATTCAGTGAAATTTTCAAATATCTACAGTCATTTGTTTTTTAATTACAATTAAATAAGAAAATCGTTACGTAAGAAATCGAGTGAATACCAAATGTTGTAAAAATATGAATTTCAAACGCTCATAAAAATTTAATTTGACTTTTTTGTAGACATTTTTTTTTTGATAAAGATAGACAATATTATGAGGAATCTTGTATTACATTTTCAAATCTTAGATTTAAAAAGAAAAATTTTTACGAATTCTTAATTAAACATAATTTGCTAATTTTTGTGATTTTTCCATATTTTGTCAATTTTTGAACTTTAAATGCTAATAAAAAAAACTGTGACTAAGGATTTTTAATATTTTTCAAATATCACTGTAACTATATAGTAGGAGCCTTGTATTAAATTTTCAAGTATTTTTACTCAACAAATAAAGTTTTATTGACATTCATTGAAAAAAAAACGAATAATATTGGAAACTGAAAACGTTCCTAAACAGTTCAAAACAAATCAAAATATTTTGAAAATTTTATCATGTATAGAAAATGGAAATATAAACAACCAGTGAAAA
>NW_021773835.1:0-735 GCF_005508785.2 Acyrthosiphon pisum | reverse complement strand
GATGTTCTTCATGAAACGGTCCTTAATCTTTATTTCTATACCCAAAAACAGGTGCTATACTATACGGATGCTCAAAGTGTAGTATACCATTACATTTTATATACGTTCTAAAATCGACAGGATCAATACGTACACTGAATGTTAGCTTTGTTCCGTAGACTTTATTAACTTGAGATAACTGTTTTGCCATATATTTGTTAATATCTTCTATGTCACAGCATTCGACTGGCACAAAAAATTGAATTTTTGCTTTTCTATCTGGAGGAATTGATTGTATTCTCAGCCGGTTATTAGTTGGATTTATAATATTTGGAAATGAATTGTACGTTTGCAAAGATAACAAAGCTATTTCTGAATCTTCATAAACGTTTAGAGATGGAAAATAATTTGCCGACAATACAGTTGAATTTCCAGTCAGATTTAATGTAATAGATTCATGCATTGCAAGAATTCAAGACATAAATGACCACAGTTAAATGTATTGATGTCTTGATAGTTGGAATAGTTGTATACTATTTTGAACTGTCTGAAATAATGTTGTAATTGAATTGGTGGTGGTAAATCACCAAAGCTATCAAAATATACAACTTTGTCCTTATTTTTATAAAACGCTACCCAATGGCTTCCGTCGCCTGAAGATGTATCCAAGTTTAATATACCACATTCAATCGTATGTGGTTTTTTAGGTAAGTTATCACGTGAAAAGACACCACGGAAATAATTGATTTTCAACTT
>NW_021773834.1:6664-7649 GCF_005508785.2 Acyrthosiphon pisum | reverse complement strand
TACGCACGGTGATAATCATTTTTTTCAACTCCTCATGCCGTACCGCTACTTCACGGTGGTGGTAATTTTTTTTTTTAAATTCGGCTACCGTGCCACTACGCGTTGACATTGGTGTGCCTCGAGAAGAATTTTCTGACCGACGGCCGACGCTCGGACGAGGTTTTTAATTTTAAAATTCACATGCCGTACCGCTACGCACAATGGTGGTAATTTTTTTTTTTTTGAATTCGGCAGCGGACGGTACACCGCGGGCGGTCGTCGGTGGCGTGCGCCGAACACGTTACGGGGTCTCGGAGCCCCGGTACCGGGTATTCGATAGTCACGCGGGTAGAAAAAAATTCGTCGCCGGCGCACCTCGGGCGGTCGTCCCGGGCGACCGCGGAACGCGGCCCGGGGTCTCGGAGCCCCGGTACCGGGTATTCGATAGTCACGCGGGCGCGTCGACGACCGACGGGCAGAGTGCCGGTCGGACGGCGGCGGCTTCCCCGGAGCGGATTCGGGTGCCACTGTGCCGTGCATGGACTTAGGATAAATTGGTCGGCGTTCGACGGGCGGTGTTCGTGGTGAAAAAAAAAAATGATTTCGGCAGCGGACGGTACACCGCGGGCGGTCGTCGGTGGCGTGCGCCGAACACGTTACGGGGTGTCGGAGCCCCGGTACCGGGTATTCGATAGTCACGCGGGCGCGTCGACGACCGACGGGCAGAGTGCCGGTCGGACGGCGGCGGCTTCCCCGGAGCGGATTCGGGTGCCACTGTGCCGTGCATGGACTTAGGATAAATTGGTCGGCGTTCGACGGGCGGTGTTCGAGGTGAAAAAAAAAAATGATTTCGGGCAGCGGACGGTACACCGCGGGCGGTCGTCGGGTGGCGTGCGCCGAACACGTTACGGGGTCTCGGAGCCCCGGTACCGGGTATTCGATAGTCA
The DNA here is from genome assembly GCF_005508785.2 of Acyrthosiphon pisum. NCBI lineage: Eukaryota > Metazoa > Arthropoda > Insecta > Hemiptera > Aphididae > Acyrthosiphon > Acyrthosiphon pisum. Next base: position 6,723 of record NW_021773834.1, on the reverse strand, counting down.
CGCGGGCGCGTCGACGACCGACGGGCAAAGTTGCCGGTCGGACGGCGGCGGCTTTCCCC
>NW_021773834.1:3083-4686 GCF_005508785.2 Acyrthosiphon pisum | reverse complement strand
ATGACGACTCCCGTTACCGTTTCGCAAGTACTAGCTCTCGAAGGCCAGAACATTCCCGGCGCGGCCCGACCATCGTCGCCGTGCCCGGCGGTCGCCGGGGCGAAGCCCCGGGACGACGGACTTCGCGTCGCGTCCCGGCTTCCCCCACGATCTCGGCTGGGGGCCCGTTACAAACCTGGCGAGGGGCGCTGGCGCGGTTATTCTCCATCCGCTCGAAACGGACGGAGTACGCGCCAATCCCGCTCTCGTCAACGCACGGGTCACGTCGCGCCGGGCGCGCTCTCCCCGCTCGCTTGGTCACCGCAGCCGACCGCCGCCCCGCGTTCTGCGAGCTCGGCGCTCGGCGCTCGCGTCGACCGAAGCGCGCGGGTCACGGGCGCCCGTCCGCGCTCGTATCCCACACGAACCGCGGTCGGTCGGGCGCCGTGACCGTACACCGGTCACGGTCGTCCGACCTTCCTCGGCGTCGGTTCGCCCGCACGGGCGGACCGGCGCTCGGACGCACGCGTCCCGCGACGAGTGTCCGCGCCGTCGCGGGCCGCAGTTGTTGTAAAACCGAGATCCCTGGTTGATCCTGCCAGTAGTCATATGCTTGTCTCAAAGATTAAGCCATGCATGTCTCAGTGCAAGCCGCATTAAGGTGAAACCGCGAAAGGCTCATTAAATCAGTTGTGGTTCCTTAGATCGTACCCAAGTTACTTGGATAACTGTGGTAATTCTAGAGCTAATACATGCCGACAGAGTTCCGACCGTCGCGGCGCCCTCGGGCGTCGCTCGCGGGAGGAACGCTTTTATTAGATCAAAACCGGCCCGTCGCGGCGTGCTTCGTGCGCGTCCCGATCGCGGCCCGCGCAAAGACCTGGTGACTCTGAATAACTTCGAGCTGATCGCACGGTCTCCGTACCGGCGACGCATCTTTCAAATGTCTGCCTTATCAACTGTCGATGGTAGGTTCCATGCCTACCATGGTGGTAACGGGTAACGGGGAATCAGGGTTCGATTCCGGAGAGGGAGCCTGAGAAACGGCTACCACATCCAAGGAAGGCAGCAGGCGCGCAAATTACCCACTCCCGGAACGGGGAGGTAGTGACGAAAAATAACGATACGGGACTCATCCGAGGCCCCGTAATCGGAATGAGAACACTTTAAAACCTTTAAACGAGGATCAATTGGAGGGCAAGTCTGGTGCCAGCAGCCGCGGTAATTCCAGCTCCAATAGCGTATATTAAAGTTGTTGCGGTTAAAAAGCTCGTAGTCGGATCTGTGTCTGGACGGTGCCGGACCACCCTGGCGGTCCGTCGTGTCGCGGCCGGCCGTGTCGCGGGACCACGTGTCCCGTCGGCGCGGTCGCCGTCGCGCTCGTCAGCCGTCTCGGGGTGTTAGTTACCGGCACGTCGGCCGGACGTATTGTCGGCAGGCGGACACGTGTCTCGTGCTTCCGGCGCGCCGCGCGGCCACGCGTCGCGCGGCCGTCGGTGTTCGACGACGGCGGCCGCCTACTCCAATCTTGCTGCGCGGTGCTCTTCACCGAGTGCCGTCGGCGGGACCGACACGTTTACTTTGAACAAATTAGAGTGCTCAAAGCAGGCTCGAATCTGGCGGG
>NW_021773834.1:0-832 GCF_005508785.2 Acyrthosiphon pisum | reverse complement strand
CAAGTACCGTGGAGGGAAAGTTGAAAAAGAACTTGAAGAGAGAGTTCATAAGAACGTGAAACCGCTCGGTTGTAAACGGACAGAGCTCGCGAATCCCCGCCGGGCGAATTCACGGTCGGTCTAACCGCCGGCCGGATCTTTCGCTCGGTTAGCGGACGTCGCGACCCGTTGGGCGCCGGCCGAATGGCCCGGGTGACGTTCGTCGCGTCGGTCGCGTTTCGGCGTGACCGTTCGCGCCGAGCCCCGGTGCTCATGGTCGGCTCGCCCGACGGCAAGAACCGTCGACGCGGCCCCGTCGCAGGCGGGGTCCCGTCGGTCGGCGACGTGTTTCGAGCTACTTTCCGACCCGTCTTGAAACACGGACCAAGGAGTCTAACGTGTGCGCGAGTCAACGGTGATCTTACGAAAAACCACGTTTGGCGCAATGAAAGTGAACCGTTTACGGTGCGGACGATGGCCTAGCGACCGAACCCACCGGCGTTCAAAGTCGCGCTGGTCCGCAGTCCGGGGGCGTCTCCGCCAAGTCGGCTTCGGCCGGCTGGGGGCGCACCCTTAGCGCACACGTTGGTACCCGAAAGATGGTGAACTATGCCTGGCCAGGATGAAGTCAGGGGAAACCCTGATGGAGGTCCGCAGCGATTCTGACGTGCAAATCGATCGTCTGAGCTGGGTATAGGGGCGAAAGACTAATCGAACCATCTAGTAGCTGGTTCCATCCGAAGTTTCCCTCAGGATAGCTGGCGCCGATGTGTCCCGCCCGTTCGCGGGCGTACGGACGCCGGTGGGACTCCGACGCTGTACGGCGCGGTAACAACACGCTCGTAACACGGAG
>NW_021773833.1:0-891 GCF_005508785.2 Acyrthosiphon pisum | reverse complement strand
GATATTTACGGTACCCTCGATATCGTACGCGTATGATTTAGCACGTAATCCAATAAACCTATGCATATTACGGGCGTGCAATCTCGTCCTTAAAGTATCCTGGTAGTTTCATACGTGCCAAAGTGTAGCACCTGTGATCAGGTGGTAGATTAGATGTGTCCATACGATTCAGCAAGTTCGGATTATTCGCCACATCGTCGTAAAAATCGCGTGTTTTCACGTGATATATCAGAGAATCTGCCAACAAGTAAAATAGTGATAAAGTTAATAACATATATTAAATCCGATAGTGGATCACAGCGTGATATACATACCAGTATCGGTGTACAACAGGCTGATATTGTCGCCGTAATGACGTTTCATCACGTTATAATGATATTCGTACATCAACTCCTTGCTCCGCTCGAGTATGACAAACCCGATGTAAATAGGTTTGCAGAAATCGATCTCTTTATTGTGCATAGTCACTGCAGCGAGATTTTCGCTATAATTGGTGCATTGTTTGAACGTCGGGCGGTTAATCAGTTTTCGCATCCTGGCGGGGCACGACACAAGTTTTACGTTAATACGTTTCCTCATTGATTCCATTGTTTTACCTGCAAGGTAGTAAGGTAGTAAGGTAGATTATTATGACGTAAAAATAAATTTTGCAAAAAATATTTTTTGCAAATTTTTTTTTTTTTTTTTTTTTTTTTTTGCGAAAAAAATATAAATAAATTACCGAATACACTGTTGTTCATGTCTTTGAAAAATTGCTCCTCGAATTTATTGGCCGCCCGTGCACGCATCCCCGTGTTCAGCGCGATATACGGTGCGAGCCATCGAGATTGTCGAAATTGTAGCACTCGATGCACCTGAAATGTATAAAATAAGTAATTACATAATAATATT
>NW_021773832.1:0-1488 GCF_005508785.2 Acyrthosiphon pisum | reverse complement strand
ATACTATAATTCTATATAGGTTTAATATATATATATATATAGTATATACGTATATTATGTATATAATATTATGTAGGTAGTAGGTAAATCGGTACTTACTATTTTGCATTACGAACTTTGTCCATGCGCAAGGCCATTATATTTCGTAATGATTTTTTTTTTTGAATCATGTCCTCTACTTTTTTTAGAACCACCCATGATTAAAAATATTTTTAAGTCTCAACACAGCACAAAAAATAAAACGCTATAGGTACGGTACGGTGCCTATGGAGAAATGACTAACATGATGGTCGAAATAATAAATAATAATGCCGGGAAATAATATTGTTTTATTTTGTCACCGTATAATTTATTATTATTATCATCATAATATATATATATATATTATAATATATAATATATATATATCATATTATATCTAATTTTAGTATTTGATATTTATAAATAGTGGCTTTATTTTTCAATAATTGTTGTAATTTTATTTCTTATATTTGTTTCGGGTATTTATAAACCCTGCAACTGTGCTAGTCGGCTATTAGCGCTAAGCAGAGAGCGTGCGCCGACATAATTTATATCAAGCCATGGTAACATTCAGTACGACAGTCGGTGGAATAATAATATATCTCTCCCGAAACTACGGAGCGCGGACCCAGCCACGAATATAGTGGGCGTGACTGCAGCCTGCCGCGACGGCGGCGAGACAGCGCACAACGCCATCTCTTGAGCGTTGTATGTGTTTCACTTTTACTGTTGCGTCCTCTTAATATACATCATGTTAAAAAAATATGAATATTTTAATCAAACAGTCTTAAAGAAAATCTCAACGTATTAAAAAATATTTTTTTAAACGTGAAAGAAATCGGTTATAATCATTTATCTAAACGCTTATTTTATGTTATGTTTTTACTATTGTGTATTATTTTTTTCGTTTTTAAAAAACTAGTAAAGATGTATAGTTTTAGATTTGATAAGATGATTATCCAAATAAAATATAAATAATGAAATAGGTAGGTACTTACGTGGACAGTTTTTACGAGTAAAGTATTTTCCAATTTTCAGTAATGAATGCCTGTTGATGATGCTGGTGCTGGACTGGACAACTATGTAGGATTAAAGTATTTATTTTTTTATTCTCGATGATGAATGTCTGTTGGTCTTTTATTGCTGGTGGAGAACACAAGTTGAACTGATATCGTTTGACTCATAAATGCTGGGGTTATATAGTCGAGAATCATCTCCTACTTTTCTAGCTAACGTTTAAAAACTTGCATTCTCTTCCAACGTTTGTTTTTTTTTCGATATATTGTTTCAGAATGTATTTGACATTGAACGTTCTATTTTATTTCTAGTGTAACGGATAGTATCCGTTTACTCACAACTCATAAAAAATCATTATATATGATAGTTAAAATTAGGAATAAGCAAGTAGGTAAACGACCTCCTTAACATATTGGGACATAGTCAAATTGCAATATACGAATACAGTAA
>NW_021773831.1:0-915 GCF_005508785.2 Acyrthosiphon pisum | reverse complement strand
AATGTGTTATACTAGTCGGTAGATACCGCAGCAATTTGGATTTTTATGCCCCAGAGTAATAGATATTACACTTTTCAAATCATTTCAAGTACAGTAAGCTTATAAGTTGTGCCCCTAAATGTATTGTAAAATGCCCATTTAGCAGGGCGTCCAGCGTGCGCCCCACTAAAAGTGATTTCGGCACTGCTGCACTTCTCATAATAATACTTATCAATTATAAAGACCAGAAGCTAAAAGTAATAAACTCGATATCGGTCGAACCCAAAGTATAATAGCGATAACCATTGTACCTACTCGGCTACTCGCTACAATAACTTATTGTCATATTATAAGTTATTGGACCATTACTGTCACATATCCATACACACGTGTAATCCCTACGACCCCGCTACATACCAGGTTATGTCTGATGAACATCGAAGGAAACAGTGTTCAGTGTTGTCTGATTAGGCTGATTTTCGATTACTAATAGATATTATAGATAAGTCTATTAATATCTATGATAATGTGGAGTATCGCATGCTATGATCGTACTCCGTGCTGATATCATATTAGTTACATGATTATATGATATGGATGTATACCAAATACCAGGTTGTTATGGATCACATTATCACGATACGTTGAGTAGATAACTGATAAATATTTTATTTGATTAAATCATTAAAAAAATATATTATGTAGGTATGAGGTAGGATAATCTAAGCTAAACGGTTGTCAACATTGAAGTATTTTTGGGGATGTTGGAATTGTTTTCAAGTTTGTCATATAATCATTAAGCAATAAGCATAGTTATACCTAGAGTATGCAAATTTATGTGTAAATACAACCATCAGAAGATTTATAATAGTATCCAGTTCATCTCAAATATAAAACAACATAAATCAAATGTTTGATTTTATCAAAACAAAAAAA
>NW_021773830.1:0-806 GCF_005508785.2 Acyrthosiphon pisum | reverse complement strand
CACTGCTTGTATCGTCGTAGATCGGGTCGTCGGATGATTCATGACGATAAAGACTATCGTCCCTTTAAGTAATCAATTGGTTTTCAGCCATTTCTTGTTCATCATTTTCGGTTGGTGCAGCGAAAACCTCCCCTAAAAAAATTAACTGTTGTTCAAGAACTCTTTCTTATTCTTCCGGTGGAGGGTGGAAGTGTGAGCTATGGTAGAAGTTATAATGTTTTAGGGGGCTGCTGTGACGAAAAAGGTCAAGGCACTAGACAGAATCGAAACCGTTAAAAAACTTATTTGTTTATTCTAAATACATACTTTCGATGGTTACTTCGTGGTCTTCCTCACTTATTAGGTCACAGTACCACACAGTTTCTAAAGCTGAGATAACTATGAGACCAAGTACTGAAAAATAATAAAGAGATAATTTACCGGTGCATCTTTTGGGAGTTCATCGTAATTTATATTTAATTCTGCAATATTATGCCTGCATAATTACTTAGTCTTTTTAAATCACATGTAGCAGTTTAATTATATTTGTATTTTAGATTCTGAGTGGAGCGAGGAAGCTATTGTTTTTACAATGATGTTTATTTTTTTTTTCTTTTTCTTTTTTTTTTTACATCCTGTATACAAAATTTCTTCCAGAAGCAGTGTTTCGATTTCAACATATAATACCTTATCCTTTAGAATATTGGATGGTACTTTAAACAGATCATTTTTCGATTTTCTCAACAGTTATTTAAAGCCACAGGAAAAACCACCGGAAAATGGGATTTTAATTTCTAACGCTTTACCATAGAAATGAATAAAAAATT
>NW_021773829.1:0-937 GCF_005508785.2 Acyrthosiphon pisum | reverse complement strand
GACAGGTGATGACTGACTTGCTAGACACTCTAACATGCAGGTTTTCGAATTAAAATTTTTTTATACATACAAAAAAGCACCGGATATACGCTGGGGGATGGTATAATTGAATTGTCGATTTTCATGAGCCATGGCAGATTTCTAGGCACTGAAACTGGAATTTTAAACTTTCCTGCCTTACAAACGAGACCACCATAGAGCCAGGCCTTATCAGAAATTCTTATCATAAAATCTCCTTCTATATATAAGTGTGGCATATATAATTCGACTGTGTCTACAAAATCAGTATTGACTTACAACTAACACGGGGGGCCCGGGGGTCTAACTATATTTTCCGTTCTTCAGTTACCTACGCTACCAACGTGGTGATATACGCTTCTCATTATGTCTGCGATTCGATTGCCTATCTATGTGATTTGATGACTGATAGCTAGATAATCGAATACACCAATCGACTCTACACTTTTTAACAACACAGGAGATCGTATCCAGCCTATCCATTTACAACGTTTGTGACGGATTGCTAGATGCTCTAACTTTTAAACATTCCCGTAAAAACGTCAAGCCTTATCTCCAATCCATATCACTAATCCTTATCACAAATCCTACATTTAGAGCTAGTATTAGTATATTACGAAAAACCTCAAATATGTACTTTTAAGCATGGTGCATAATATAAAACATTAAATCGTTTGACTTGTTTTTTGTTAATGTTTGATTTATGAATATACTATGTAATATATTGGACTAAGTTTCATCTTAGAGATCATAGCAAAAATCCTACACACTGCTATAACAGGTAGGTATTTAGTTTTTTTTTATATATATTTTGTGAAAATAGCAAGAGTCTTGCAAGAGTCTTGTTTTGATCATCACTAAAAATAAGGCTTTAGCCCCCTCAAAACCCAAACGCTATTTGCGCCTATGTACCTACCTA
>NW_021773828.1:0-1541 GCF_005508785.2 Acyrthosiphon pisum | reverse complement strand
AATTGTCATAAAACATTTTTGCTCAAAAAGGTCATAAATGCCTCATAGTTATAATTGAATTTAAATGCCAAGAAAATGCAGAGCTTAAGCACCCTCAGTTTTTTTATTGAAATTGCGCCTATGACACTTATTAAAAAAAATCTATGTTAAGTAAAATGTAATCTAGTAATTTAAATAAAAAAAATCCTAAATTTATAAAAAAAAATCTAATTTGAATAAACGATCTAAAATAAACGAAAAAAATCTAAAAATAAATTATAAATAAATTAAATTATAAAATCAATTATAAAAAAAGTTGAATTTTTTTTATCCAAATTACATTTTTGTTTTCTTAAGCTAATGGTGGCCGCCATAGTGACTTGCAAAGTTGCAAATGTTTGTTATAATTATTTTCTTTCGTTTGATACCCACTTTGAAGTTTTAAGTATTTGAGAAACAGTGAGTCTACCATAGGCGGAAATTTGATGGGGTGTAGCCTTCTCAAAACGTATAACAGAAAAATTATATATTATATATGCATTTATTAGTACCGATAAAAATAAAAAACTTATTTGAATAAAAAATGACAACTGCAAAACTTCAAAAAAAAGAAGCCATTTCATAGCGACCACCTGAATGACTTGCAAATTATAAGTAGGGACTTGCAAATACTTGCAAATTAAAAGCTATTGTTCGGTACCATTTACAAAGTTTTAGAACAACTTGAGTGGCCTAACTTCGTAACTTTGACGGCTCTTACAGGCCACCCGAGTTCTAAAAATAGACTTGCAAAAGCTTGCCAATCATTAGCTTTCGTTTGATACATATTTTGAAGTTTTGGGACAACTTGGGTGGGCTAACTTCAAAACTTTGAAAGCTCTTACTGGTCGCCCGAGTTACTTGCAAATTCTAAAAATAGAGTTGCAAAAGCTTGCTAATTATTAGCTTTCGTTTGATACCGATTTTGAAGTTCTGGGACAACTTGGGTGGGCTAACTTCCAAACTTTGAAAGCCTTTACTGGCCGTCCGAAGTACTTGCAAATTCTAAAACTGGACTTGCAAATACTTGCTAGTTATAAGCTTTCGTTTGATACCTATTTGGAAGTTCTGGGACAACTTGGGTGGGCCAACTTTCAAACTTCAAAGCTCATAGCGGTCGTACGGGGAACTTGCGAATTCTAAAAACAGACTTGCAAATTCTTGCCAATTATTAGCTTTCGTTTGGTGCTGGTTTCAAAGTTCTAGGTCAAAGTGGGTGGGCCAACTTCACAAGTTCAAAAGTTTATAGCGGACGCCTTAAGGACTTGCAAATTTCAAAAAGGGGTTTTCAAATACTTGCTAATCATTAGCTTTCGTTTGATACCGATTTCGAAGTTCTAGGTCAAAGTGGGTGGGCTACGTGAAGTTGGCCCATCTTTACATTTTTTGGTTTTACGATGAAAGTTTGGACTTGCAAATTTTAAAAATAGACTTACAAATACTTGCAAATAACTTGTGAAATAATGGTATAGATTTAAAAAAAATCGAAGTACTTAGGTGGGCCAACTTCACGAACGTGCTTA
>NW_021773827.1:0-902 GCF_005508785.2 Acyrthosiphon pisum | reverse complement strand
GAATTATCTACTTAATCAAAAAAAAATGTCTATAAGAAACTCTAATCAAATTTTTATGAGCGTTTGAAATTCATATTTTTACAACATTTGATATTCACTCGATTTCTTACATAACAATTTTCTTATTTTGTTGTAATTCAAAAACGAATAACTGTAGATACATGAAAATTTTACTGAATGTTTATATTAGCATTTCCTATACACCATACAATTTTGAAAATATTTTGACTCTTTTTAAGCTGCTTACGGACATTGTCATTTTTCAATTTTTTTAATTTTTTTTTCTATAAATATCAATAAAGTTTTATCTGTTGGGCCAAAAAGTGTAAAAATTTAATACAAAGCTCCTGATATATTGTTACAATATCAATTGAAAAATATTAAAAATACATAGGCACAATTTTTTTTTATAAGCATTTAAAGATCGAATTTTGACAAAATTTATCAAATTTTAATATGAAAAATTATTTTGTAGTTAAAAATGTATAAAATGTTCAACTTTTGTATCTAAGAATTGAAAATTTAAAACAAGATTCCACGTAAGTAATAAATTCTGCTACCAAAAAATCTAAAAAATACATTTACATAGTTTATTTTTATAGTCATTTTAAGTACAAATTTGGACGAAATTACATATTAAAAACCTAGGATAACTATTTTAGTTATTTTGTTGTGATTGTATAATATTATTCGTGGGTATTTGAAACTTCTAAAGTATACTATTATATATCTATGATAGTACCACGGTTTTTTGTTGATGTATAACGCGTTATAAGTACCTAATAAATATTATGATATGATTAATTTGGAATTTATTATAGGTACCTATTATAGGTCAATTGTTTTTAAATACTATAGACTATAATATAATATTATGTCTTATACCTAGACTGATATACCGT
>NW_021773826.1:0-835 GCF_005508785.2 Acyrthosiphon pisum | reverse complement strand
TCCCATAGGTAAATTATTGTTTATTTTGTTATCACCCGAGTAATAAATTAGTATGCAAAAGTAAACACGGTGAAAATGCAATGTTTACATTTTGAGCAGATTTATTCAATTTTTCCACTTTGTTCATGTGATACAATGTTATATTTGCATAATTTTTCGTTCAATGATTTTCTATAAATTACGTTTAGCGTTATGTTTTGTTTAATGATATACAATAGGTATATTTTGTTAATCGTTATGTTTTGTTTTGCGGTAACATAGGCGCAACTAGACATTTAAACAAGGGGGTACTTAGTTATAGGGTTTTTTTGACTCAATGGGAACTAACACCATTATTTTTTTAAAATTTAAACAAGTAAACACAACCACTAAAACAAAACAAAAACCATAACTCCGAGCCCACACAGAACAGTTCAAATTATTTTTAAAAACAAAAATCATACTTGCTGTGATACAATGTTACAATATTGTAAACAATGCTATCCTGTTATAATTGTAATTGGATAAATCATCAACTTTTAATTTCAAATTTTTAAATGATTTTTTAGGTGGGGCTAATTTTGTCACACTAGTTGTTACAATAGTTGTGCCAATGTGTGGTATTTAATTAACTTTGATTATCGTTTTCCGCTATAATCACGTTTAAAAATTGCAATCGTTTTTCGTCAAATATAACGGTATTATAACGTTTGCAAGCCCTGTTTTAAAATATATCGAAGTTGTTTTTACCCAAGTATCTCAAATATTTTACTAACTGTTGACGTAAAAGCAATTTGGCGGTACCAATTTAAGACATTTTAGCAATGTTAGACAAAGTTGGAAAAATAACAGATTG
>NW_021773825.1:0-704 GCF_005508785.2 Acyrthosiphon pisum | reverse complement strand
CAAGATTTGGTTTATTTTTTTAATTCAATCAAGTTTTTTTTTTGAATTGATATTTATTCATAATTAGTATTTCAATACAAAAAAACAATTTAGACTACAAAACAACTGAAAAAACTAAATTAAATAAAAAAATGTTTAGTAAAAAAAATTAAATATAATAACAAAATTATATTTGATAAAATATCTACCCGGTGATTCTTTCATCAAACAACACTCATTATTTCAAAAAGTATAAATTTTTTTGAAAATATTTTTTTTTATAGTTTCAAGTCGCTTATAAAACAACATTTTTCTTAAAAAATTATGTTGATGAACGGAATGGAGTGGTACGGGGTTACCCCTCGAAATGTTAGTCCAATTCTCCGCTCATTTAAACTTTGAATATTTATAACTCGTAAGCTACTTGCCCAAAATTTGATTTATATGTATCAAAATACTAAGAAAAATATTCTGCTTTGGAATATAAAATTAAAACCCTATGTTGTCATTCAAAAAAGTAAAAAACTTAAAAAATTATAAGTATAAAAAATATAATTTTTTAAGAAATATGTTGTTTTATGAGCGACTTGAAACTATGTAAAAAATATTTTCAAAAATTTTTACACTTTTTGAAATAAGGAGTGTTATATTTGATGAAAGAATCACCCAGTATATTTAATAAAAAAAAACATATTCCATAAAAAAAACCTTGATTGAATAAAACA
>NW_021773824.1:0-995 GCF_005508785.2 Acyrthosiphon pisum | reverse complement strand
GACTTAAAAATCCATTCCCTCTAAACTTTGTTTTTGGTAAAATGCTAAACTATCAAGTTTCTACAAAATATACTAAAATCATTATTATTTCTATACATATTTTCAAGTCCAAGATTCTGTATTTTTCTATGTGTGCTTTGAGTAAGGTGATAAAAGCACCCTTTAATACAAATATGGTTTCCAATTGTATTTTTTAATGCTTCAATCACAGCCTTTTCGAAATCCACATGTACTATAAGAGGATCAAGATAAATTTCCCTCTCATTGCATTTTTCTAGTAAAATTTTAATTAATTGTTCGTAACTAGACTGGGTTTTTCTTTTTAATAAGCAAAATACAGGTGTAATAAATATTGTTTTTACTTGAATCCGTATTACATATAGTTGTTGGAATTCCGTCAGCGATAATGCAAAGTTGCCGTCTATGAACCATTCTTCAGCTTTTGATAACAATTTTAAGCCGTCATCTGTGGCGAAAATTGTAATACGTTCATCCGAGTTTGAACCATTGTCGTATAGCAAAAATCTTTTAAAATTAGGCTCACCAGTCGTGCACCAATTACCTATTAATAATTATTAATTAATAAAATATATATTTTATATTAAATAAACGTAATTTTATCACGGAAAATATACGAGTATACACGTTTATTATACTGTTATTATACGAATATTAACTATGTATATATGTATCCACCAAAAATATACTCATAATAATTTTGTAATTACCTTCGATCATAGTAGAATTAATAGGACAGTTTTTTGATCGTTGTCTTCTTAACATACGTTTTACCGTGTCTTCAGTGGGCATTCTAGCTTTAGTTGCTGTTTCTATTTGCGATACATTTTCCGTAAATATTTCTACAGGATTTATCATACTAGAAGAAGTTACTTGATCCTTCATTTTTTGTATACATTTAGTAACTTTTATTTCTTCTTTATCAGGTAGATGATTATGTGGATTTTTTTCTACAGGATTATCATGTTGCAATTCAG
>NW_021773823.1:49494-50790 GCF_005508785.2 Acyrthosiphon pisum | reverse complement strand
AAAAAAAATTATATTTTAATGAGTTATTATTTTAAGTAATTTTTTTGTAATTTAAAAATATACCCATTGGCATGAGTTAAAGTGAGGGAGCACAGTAAAATATATTACTTAATAGGGAATAATATTATAAAATATACATATACATATAATTAGTAATGTTTGTGTACATTATATTTAAAAAAAAAAGTAATTTAATACCAGAGAACACTCATACAGAGGCAGTTACATTCATGCTGTAATAGAAAAAAAACATAGTTCAATTAATATTGAATTATCAAGAGATTATTATCAATATTAATCAGTTCAAATAATACAAAGGGCCCCGTAAATGTGGTACAAATAAAGCATAATGATTTCTTAAATTTCAGAGAATTATTGACATAAGTTTTTGTGCATATTTATGATTTTCAAGTACTTGAGTATTACAATTTAAACCCTAAAACACAACATGACTAATAATATGATATTTATTTAAAATTAACTAAATAATTAAAAATTAAAAAAGGTGGGTAAGTGGATGTCGCTCTGCTGTACAGTAGGTTACAAGTGGGTCACTGTATACTTAGCTTCTTCTTTGAGTACCACAAGGGGGGCACTTGTCACCAATACTTTTCAATATCTTTATCAACATCATAGGTAGGGCTCTTCATCACTGTATTTTTTTGTGTTTTGCTGATGATGTCAAACTCTTTATGCAAATTGATTCTAATGATGACTGCTTAAAATTGCAAAGTGATATTAATCGATTCGTTGAGTTGTTTGACAAACTTAATTTATCTCTAAACCTATCCAAATGCAAGGTCATGACTTTCACCAGATCTCGTACTTCTCTAGTTTTCCCTTACCACCTGCGTGACACTGTAATTTCACGTTGTAATGATTTTGTTTTGGATCTTGGCTTTAAATTTACTAGCAATCTTGACCCGAGCCTTCACATTGAAATGATTTGCTGTTCTGCTTTAAGAACATTGGGCTTTGTTATGAGGTTGGCTAAAGACTTTGGCCTTAAATCATCTCTTAGGGCCCTCTATTGTTCTATTGTACGGCCTATACTTGAGTATGGTGCCGTAATTTGGGACCCGCATACTGCTGTTAATGCTTATCAGTTAGAAAGGGTTCAGCGTAGGTTTTTCCGGTTTGCCAGCTATCTACTGGGCATTGATTGTCCACCTCATGACTACGCACCTGTTGCCACTAATCTTGGTTTAGTTACTTTAGCTGAGCGCCGATGTAACTTTGGTAATACATTTTTAAAAGATCTACTAACTGGTGTAGGGCTGTTCGATTATTTCGATT
>NW_021773823.1:31302-32062 GCF_005508785.2 Acyrthosiphon pisum | reverse complement strand
GTTTTATAATATGAAATGTTTTTAATTTTATAATTATTAAAGGACAATTATTATAGTTTTTAATTTTTTCTCTGAAATTCTCATTAAGGTGGAAGACCCCAGTCTTAAAACGTATATGACAAGTGTGATATTCATATTCTAACAATTTCAAATCATTAACTTGATTATTAAATGGATTCTTTTTCATTAAAACCTTGTAATTAAGTGAACATTATACATTATGAGATAGTCAGGGATATACAACATGTTTACCCACTACCCAGGATTTTGTAGGTACAAATATCTACACATATTCAAGCCACAAAAAAATTATAGGATACCCTTATTTTTTTGTTAAGATTATTGTAATAGGTAGGTATTTATTGAATTTCTATATTATTAAAGATCTTTAAAAACCCTTAATACTCAATACATGAAATTCCTAATTAACTAAATCACTAAATCTAAAAAATTAATATTAGGTAGGTATCTGGCTAATTACAACCAAGATTTTTTTTTATGAACTATAATTTACCATTTACATTTTTTTTTTTTGTTTTGATAAAATCAAACATTTGATTTATATTGTTTTATATTTGAGATGAACTGGATACTATTATAAATCTTCTGATAGTTGTATTTACACATAAATTTGCATACTCTAGGTATAACTATGCTTATTGTTTAATGATTATAGGACAAACTTGAAAACAATTCCAACATCCCCAAAAATACTTCAATGTTGACAACCGTTTAGCTTAGATTATCCTACCTCATACCC
>NW_021773823.1:26348-31252 GCF_005508785.2 Acyrthosiphon pisum | reverse complement strand
TTTTGTGTTGAGCTTCCTGAAAGCACAATGAAACTTTTGTAATTCTGCGGTTAAGAATTTCTATTTATCAAAAATACTAATCATAATATTTAACAAAAATAAAAAATCGGATATATTATTCTGTAAACATGATTTGGGAAATTCAAATCTCAATCTTTTTAATGGGGGCTGAGCCCTGACTCCATCTTTTCAATGGGGGCTGCGGCCCCCGAGCCCCCATGTAGTCGGCGCCTATGATTATAATAATATACTTTTTTTATTATAATAGCTTAATTATTATATTTGTTAAATAATATTATTATTACTACACATAAAAAATAATTTTATTATAATATCTATAAACTAATATTAATAAATTACTGAAAAAATATTATGTTAGTTGGATAGTTATGTTATTATAATAACATTATTTTTATAACAATATTTGTTACTGTAATAATAATAATATCATTACACAATTGCTATGTGGGTATTAGTTTGAATTTTGAAAATATTTATCAAATTTAAAATTTTATTATAGGTATAATTATATAATTTTGAAAATTTAAAATAATGTTCCACGTAAATAGATTGTACATTTATATTGTATTCTCAATGAATTGTTCATTTTTAAATTTTAAATTACGATATTGTGTTTTTTAATAATTTATTAACTATTAATGTATTTAACTATTTTTATTATAATTAATATAATAAAATATAATATTATAATATATAATGAAAATTATGTTATCGTTTTATCAATGTTATCACATTTTGATAACTGCAAAAAAGGGGCTAAATGTAGGCAATATTATATACGGACACAAAAATGTTTTTCCTGCGAAGATCCATTCGTAAACATCGATAGATTATCATAGTTCGACCATAGAACAATATAGAAGCGAAAGTCGATCAGCTGATGGGTGAATTGTTTACCTATGATCTGAAGTCCGAACAATGAAACTGTTTCCGTAACACTGACATGATGTTATACCCGTATTGAAAAACCGTTTCCGCCTCATTGGCAGGGTATTCTGCGTGGGGTCGGGTTGTTACCACTCAAGGTTTATAAATAAACCTTGGGTTTCCACTGTTTACTTTTATCATAGATTACGTATGCCACGACCCCCAGGAGACCGTGTTCAAGGCCACAATCGCCCGATTCGGCCAATTCACGGAATTTCATACCCCTGGTTCGACAGAAAGTGAAAGTACAATAAAATACGGAAGGTCGCGGGACAATAATATTAACAGTAGTGAAAAATCAGTTGTATGTATTCCAGAGGAACGTGAAACTGGTTATGTATATATAGTATGTGTAGTATTGGGATTAGTAGTGATAATAATGTTACTAATTATGATGAGTATAGTAAAATATTATAGATTAGTACGGAAAGAGAGATACCAATATTTAGTAAGAACATTAGAGTTCACGGGGAGACACGCATTTCGAAATCAGGAGGAAATAGCCCTCACTAGACTTTGAAAAAAAAAATATAAAAAATAAGAATATATATATAAATAAATAGATATAATTTTATATTTAATACTAATTAAGTGGTAGGAACGATTACGATTTAAGTAACCAGATATTTTAACTATAGGAATAGGAGCCTATTATTTTGTGTCAATCTGGACATTGCAATTTTACACGGGGAACACGACACAAGTTCAGTAGGCGGCGGTAATATACCAATGTGTTTACCCGGACATATAGATGATTAAATTCTCATAATGTTGTTAAGTAGAACCTAAATCCATGAATACTTATGCTCTTAAATATATGCCCATACAATGCCTATACTTATAATATAATAAAGCCTTTGCAGGTATAACCACAGTTGTTGTGGTTGTCAATTGAAACTTAAATTTGATTCAACTGACAACCGAGGATATTTTAGTAAATAAGAATAAAAGTTTTTTTAAAAATAAATACCTAAATGTTATTCAATAAATAATTTATTTTAAAAAATATCATATTCAATTAATTGTTGAATGAATTGAATTTACCTATTATTAATCATGATAGGTACCTACACTATATACAATATAAACAGAATAAATAGGTACTTATTGTAATATTAAACAATATGTTTTGGAAACTTTGGTTTTGTAATTATATTTATTTAACTTTAACCATAGGTACTATTAATGATCTAATACTATCTTAGCTCTTTGATCAAAATTATTAGGTACCTATAAGAGCTCTGCACGGTCTGGTCTAACTGGACCGCACCGGACCATGGTCCGGTCTTTTTCGGTCTTTGTGTATTGTAATTTAATGTGGTTCGGTCCGGTTCGGTCCCTTTGTCTACAAAAAAAAAATGGTCCGTTCTGGTCCGTCTTCAAATTCATATTAGGTAATATGGTCTGGTCTAAAGATCTGCATTTTGAACGTCGATAATATAATTTTAATATAATTTATATTACGTAGTAAAATAAATAACATCATATTATTATGTCATATTTACTTAGATTACAATGTTTTGGGACACAAAAATAGCTCTCACTTTCTATATGGTCTTGTTGTAATAGAGTGTAGACTAGACATAATATTCACCCATTATCGATCAATTATCAGAATTCGAGATAGGTAATGAAATTACAATAATTGTATTTTCTATATTATTTCCAAATTTATACATTACAGCCAAATCAGTGACGGACGAGTGCCACCTCTGGTCCCATCGCAATTTTGAATACTGAAAATTAACATTGTTGGACCGTCCTTGGCTCTAAATTGGCACGTTTCAGAAAAGTGCTGTGATGGTTTTTTTTATCTTAAGGCACCATTTATTCAGGCTGGAATAGTGCCTACACTATTTCGTAACTAAATACAACTTTGGAGGCACCAAATTTATGGGCCTATAAAAGCAGGGGCGTAATAGGGAGGGGGGGTATATACACTCCCATAAGCTGTATTTTGAATATTACATTTATATACTGCCTTTTACCTACAGGCTACAATGCTACATATATGATTCAAATTATGATTCAAATTATTTTGATACCCCTCCCCTTCTTCCATGAAACATTCTTAATTATGCCACTTTAATAAAAGAGGTTTCTAGGATTATGGGCGCCCATTGCGGAGGGGGGGGGGGGGGTGCCCCGTCGTAAATCAAATAAAGATTTAAAAAAAAAAAAATAGTAAGTTGGTATGTGATTAATTATACATATTATATAAATTACTACTAATTATTTGCTAAATATAAAGTATTAAAAAAAAAAATTTTTAAATAAAATTATTAATAGTAAATTTAGTAAAACTATTAAATTCTTTCAATGATTGGTGTTGTCATTAAATAGTAATTTGTATTAAATTCAAGTTCGAATATTATTAACAGCATTTTAAAATCTTACTTTTATTTTAAGTCTGGGGTTATTGGAAAGTTTGTTTCAATTTTTTGAATATGTGTTATATCTTTACTCATATTTTGCATAACTGCAAAACGACAATTTTGATTTAACTGTATCATCATTTTGGAATAGATTTTTCATAGTCCTGGGCTTATAAATGAAAGTAAATATTTTTAATGGTTCAAAATATTAACAGTGGCGCCGAAGTCCTAAAATTTAGTTGAGCGAAAAATATTTTGAAAAGCCACAATATCTAAATATCGGCCTCAACTATGTACAATATGTTGGGGGGGAATAATTTACCCTCACACCACAAAAAAAAATATTTATGTTTAATTTTAAAAGAAAATTTAAATTTTATGTTCTTATCATACAAAAAAAGACAGCCAAAAGACGACTCTTTCTCAATCATAAATACAGAAACTTCCCTTTTTTGAGGCAGGGTTAAGACCAATTATACGCACAAAATATAAATTGTAATTTGTACGAACTCAACAATCACTCATTTAAGTAAAAATAGCTGGTTGAATATCTATATTAATCAATATAGATATTTGTATTAGGGCCATTATGAAGTGGCCTCATCCTAAATTTACAAAAAATTTCGGGCTAGAGCCCGACCTTTACATAGGGATCGAATTCACTGAAATTAATATAAAATGTGAGGGATTCCGCCATGAACAAAATTAGTTATAGGTTATATTATTATAAGTGAAATATCACAATGAGCGTTAACTTGTAATTTAATTTTTCTCCAATTTTATATGCTAATTCTCCTTAATCTTATGTCTCTGTTTAGTAGCATTTCTATATCTGAACATTATATTATATCAAAACCAAATTAATCCTAAACAAAAATTAGATTGACTAATACTTAAAAACTAATTTTGTCAACTCTAAAAAAAAACCCAATAATAGCTATTATATTGTTAGTTTTATAATATGAAATGTTTTTAATTTTATAATTATTAAAGGACAATTATTATAGTTTTTAATTTTTTTTCTGAAATTCTCATTAAGGTTGAATACCCCAGTCTTAAAACGTATATGACAAGTGTGATATTCATATTCTAACAATTTCAAATCATTAACTTGATTATTAAATGGATTCTTTTTTTATTAAAACCTTGTAATTAAGTGAACATTATACATTATGTGATAGTCAGGGAAATACAACATGTTTACCCACTACCCAGGATTTTGTAGGTACAAATATCTACACATATTCAAGCCACAAAAAAATTATAGGATACCCTTATTTTTCTGTTATTAAGATTATTGTAATCGGTAGGTATTTATTAAATTTCTATATTATTTAAGATCTATAAAAATCCTATTCATTGTTATTCATGTCACAGGGTGTTACCACTGGGTATCTTCCCTAATCTTATTATTCACATCACTCTTACTTGTCACCTATCAAACCTACTTATTATACTAAGAAATGTATAGATTGTAGATTACTTCAATAAATAAAAAAAAAAAAAAAAAATCCTTAATACTCAATACATGAAATTCCTAATTAACTAAATCTAAAAAATTAATATTAGGTAGGTACCTGG
>NW_021773823.1:20874-25813 GCF_005508785.2 Acyrthosiphon pisum | reverse complement strand
CATTTCACCTTAGTTACACAATTTTCTACTCCAAATTTCCAAATATAAAATATTTAACTACCTATATGTGCCTATGTAACATACTAACATGTAAGTGAATATGGATTTATATTTTATTTTTCGAAATTTTTATTGATAGAGATAATACCTACCTACAAATTTCGGTAGGAAATAAAAGATTTATAATTATCAGTGATAATATCTTAATAATTATTTGTGCTATAGACGCATACCTATGTCAATTTGAACACTAGTTCACAGATATTTACAAACAAATGCCCAAATCAATTTTTATTAAAATTAAGAATGGATCTAAGTTATTGTCAAAGATAAACCTAATGAATTTTACATTTTTTAATATAACAATATTTTTCATCCTAATTATGGTTTTGCCTAGTAGTGTTCAACCTTTTTGACTCGCGATCCACTGTTTTTGTAACAATATTTTCACAACTCGTGTCACCTTTTTAAGCCATGAAAGAAAAAAAACTTTAGCTTTGCGTAATATCCCGTGTGAATACGCCCGGAACTGGGGGCACAGACCGAAGGACCACTCGGTGCGAACCGAGAGAGAACGACCATAATTTGAGAACCGTCAGAGAATGCCTACTACTGTTCTGAGTAGGCAACCCAATCTACGACCGTCAGAGAACGCCTACTACTGTTCTGAGTAGGCAACCCAATCTACACCTGACCAAAGTGACAATCAATTTCACGACGACGAAATCGGCCGTGGACGGGAGGTAGTACATGGGAATCAGGAAGTACAGTTTAATTATCGAGGGGGGGGTCTCTGTGGTCGAATCGGTTTGGTGCAATGACCACAGAGCTCACACCAATCAGAGACTTAACACTAGCTTAAAATTAAGGCAGACTGATGTATAATGGTAGTCCTCTGAGGATTGACCCGACACACTGGACGACCTGGGCGGCCTCTCACACAACGTATTTGTTGCTGGCGGACTTACGCAAAACAACTCTCTGGAGACAGATTTGGACGATCGTGACGGCCTCACACACCACTCGGTTGAATGGCTGGATGCAAAACAGATGACACCAAATCCTATGTCTGACAATGTCCAGCAACCAGACGAGGGTTAGTAATTAATTTAGAATAACTCACGAATATTGCTGGTAACGATGGATATTTATTTTTGACACAAAGTTGCGTTGTCCGTTACAATAGCCCCCTTTAGACGTAAGCGATTTCGGGCGCGCTTGGAATGGACGCGACAAGACCGCGTGATAAAACGTTGCGTTTAAAAATAAAATCGTGTGCCGACTTATCACTTATCCAGCCCAGTACAGACTTGTCGCCCGTACCAAAACCGTCGTGTTATCATTAAACACACCTGCTTGCCACGCGCCCTTAACCTGCACGAAATTGTTTTATTTCGTTTTTAATTACGATTTGCCGAGCACCTGTTGGTGAAAAAATTATTTTCAGGTAAAATTGATCTCCTCAGTATTTTACAATAGCAACAGTTTTAAATTTTTTCCAAAATATTAAAGTTTAAGGTTTTTGGTTTTAGAAGATTGATAAACCAAAAATTATGTTATACAATTTTGAATTTAAAATCAAGCTTTTGTTTTCAAAAAGATGAAATTATATTATATAATAAAATTATTAAAATTCTCGTGTCACAATATATCAAATATCTTGGCAAATATCTTGATCATAATACTCATGTACGATCCTGTACAGACTTGTCACTGCATGTGTGATCTGACACTAGCTTGAACGAGCTTGTACTTAACCAGCACTCACTTCGATTTCGTGTCTTGAGTAGGACTGCGCGATTATTTTTTTTCTTCAATAATCGAATATTTTGAAATTTTTCGATTATAATCGAATAATCGAATATTCTCAAAGTATAGTACGATTATTAATCGTACGACGAATAATTGAATAGTATTCGAATATTCGAATAATCGAATAGTGTTATCGATTAATCGATTAATCGAATAACCGATTAATCGAATAATCGAATGACGAATAATCGAATAACAATCGAATAATCGAATAAACGATTAATCAGACAATGAATAATCGAATATTCGATTTTTCGAAATTGACTTAATTAAATTATTACTTATAATCAAATATTCATACTATATATTATTGCTCTAATATTTGAAATGTGACTTGTGAGTAATCAAAATATAATTGTTCAGGTTTAACCGTTTTATTAATAAAAATGAAAAATAAACTTAATATGCTATAAAAATGTACTGCCATTTACCTTAAGGGCTAGTCTTACATCTTAAAAATAATAAAAAATAAAATAATATTTAAAACACTGGTTTAGGTACATAGTCCTTATTCATTGTTAAGAAAATAAGCTGGCTGGCATGTTCGTTGGTCAACGATGCTCTATGATCAGTTAATACACAGCCACCTTTACTAAAAATACGTTCAGATGCTACGCTTGTAGCCTGAACTGTCATAGGTTTTTTTTGGCTGAAACAAACATTATAGGGTAAGTGCTTTTGTTTAAGTTCCACCAATCAAGTGGATCTTGTTCAAATCCAATTATTGGGTTGTTTAGGTATAAGTCCAATTCATTTTTGACCTTTTGGCTTAATGGAACTTCCTACAATGATACAATTAAAAAGTATTAACAATTAAGTAAAATTATATATTATATTCAAATTCTTACTTGAAAATTATTTATGTTATTTTCAGGAGTGCCAAAAATTACTGACAGTCCAGTTTTAGTTTTTTTTTGTGATACCGGTTGACTAATACTATTATTGACACAGCTGTCACTTTCGTTACTGTTGTATGTACTTTCACAAAATTCACAGACGGTTTTCTTTAAAACCGATACATCATTATATGTAATGTATTCGATTTTAAACCTCGGATCCAATACGGTACACATAATCAGCAATGTGTTATCTTCATAGCGTTGATCTAGAACCTCAATAATAGTTTTATACATGGTCTTAATTTGTCTTCCGTTGATTTCCATATCATAATTTTCATTTGGTTCAGTAATTTGAGAAAATTTTGACTTCAGTGAAGAAATCACTGGCAGTATAGCCGAACCCGTGACATAAGAATCGCTGGCTAAATTATCGGTGATTTCCCTGATAGGCTGTATAATAGAACTTAGGTTTTTTAACACAATAATATCGGATTCTTGAAGAGATAAATTTTTATAGCAGCCATTTTTATATGTTCGTAGGAAACTTGTGAGTCCAAGTTCTTGTTCAATTATAACTTTAATTAGATCCAGCATCGACCACCAACGAGTTTTTGAGTACGATGGAAATTTTTTATTTGGCAAGCTAAATTTTTCCTGGACTTTTCCCATTTCACGAACTGCCTTCCAACTATGTGCAAATATATTGTGTATTAATTTTACCTTATGGACTACATCTTTTATATCGTCCATATTAAAGATTCGTGAAACTGCCGTGTTAAGGGCATGACCAAAACAGGCTACATGTGGTACATTTAAATTACGTACAGCTTTTAACATATTCGATCCATAATCAGTTACTATCGAACATATTTTCCAATCTGGAATCTCATAGTCTAAAATAATCATTTAAACTACATCAGATATATTCTCCCCAGTATGGTCCTCTGATAGTTCAATGCAACCTAAACAGGCTGAAATTAATTTAAAGTTGGCGTTGATGAAATGGCACGTAAGACCAATAAATGGTTGGTTTGAACTTGAAGTCCAGCAGTCCGTGGTGAGTGTTAAGAAATTAGCACCCATAATTATGTTTTGTATAATGTTACGTGTCTCACTATACATAGTGGGAATTCGGGATTCTGTAATCGTTTTTCGGGATGGTAGCTTGTAGCTAGGATTTAATGCATTAACAAATACTTTAAATCCTTCCTTTTCCACTAAACTGTACGGCATCATATTCGTTGCAATGAAATAAGCAAGAGCATTATCTATTTTCATTTTTGCACTTTTATTCACAGTGAATTGTGACATTTTTAATTGTGTGGTTTTATTTGAGCTTGTCTCGTGAACTATGGCAATTGAAGAGGTGTCAGTAGAAGATGACTGAGAAAAACTTGCAGATTGACCTATTTCTAGTTGTTCGTTTGAAGTAGAAAGTTGTGGCAATAACGAATTCGATTCAACAATTTCAGACCTAATAAAAATATAACGAAATAAGTACCTAAACGAATATTTAGACAATTTAAATCCTTGATTCAAGTTAAAAAAAAATCTACAATAATTTTATATTTGTAGTTAAAAATGGATAAAATGATAAACTTTTATAGCTAAGGCTTGAACATTTAAAACCAAGTTCCTCTTAAATAATTTATATTGAAACCAAAAAATCAATAATCTTCATAAAAACACTTTTTTTAATGAAAAAGTATTTTAAAAAAAATTATATTTTAATGAGTTATTATTTTAAGTAATTTTTTTGTAATTTAAAAATATTACCCATTGGCATGAGTTAAAGTGAGGGAGCACAGTAAAATATATTACTTTAATAGGAATAATATTATAAAATATACATATACATATAATTAGTAATGTTTGTGTACATTATATTTAAAAAAAAAGTAATTTAATACCAGAGAACACTCATACAGAGGCAGTTACATTCATGCTGTAATAGAAAAAAAACATAGTTCAATTAATATTGAATTATCAAGAGATTATTATCAATATTAATCAGTTCAAATAATACAAAGGGCCCCGTAAATGTGGTACAAATAAAGCATAATGATTTCTTAAATTTCAGAGAATTATTGACATAAGTTTTTGTGCATATTTATGATTTTCAAGTACTTGAGTATTACAATTTAAACCCTAAAACACAACATGACTAATAATATGATATTTATTTAAAATTAACTAAATAATTAAAAATTAAAAAAGGTGGGTAAGTGGATGTCGCTCTGCTGTACAGTAGGTTACAAGTGGGTCACTGTATACTTAGCTTCTTCTTT
>NW_021773823.1:17856-19593 GCF_005508785.2 Acyrthosiphon pisum | reverse complement strand
GAATAATCGAAATTTCCGATTAATCAAATAATCGAAATTTTTCGAATAACAATATGATTAATCGTGTTACGGTTCGAATAATACGGTTCATTTAATAGAATATTTACTATTCTATGTTTGAATTAAAAAAGTCACAGTCAAGATGACTGAAAAAAAAGCAGTCTGGTTTATTATGATTAACTATTCATGTAGGTACCTAACAATTATTCTCGTATAGCCATAGTAGCAAGTAGCATAATTGATGTACTATGTAAATTTTTTTTTAGATTTTTAATGGAACTATGAATACATAATAATATAATAAGAATAATAATTATAATATAATTTAAATATTATTATACAGCAAAATTTGTATATTCGCAACTTCTTATTATTCATAATTTATTTTGTTATAGTTATTGTTTAGTCTTATATTATAAACTATAAAATATTTTTTGACTCAGATTACCTTTAAAATATGTTAAGTTCTCAATTCATAGATAGATACCTACTAATAATATAGATTAAATATTTAAATTTGAAAATCTGTGCTAATATGATGTTTAGAGTTCAATGATTGGGAATGTATTAAGGATAATATAAAAGTGGACATCTGCATCTAAATGACTTACTGCAAATCTTGTTTAAAATTGTGTAGAAGTTAAGGAATCAATTTGCCCTTAGTAAAAAAATCGATTCATCGGTTAATCAGTCATTAAAAAAAAATCGATTAATCGGTTAATCGGTCATTAAAAAATCGGTTTATCGATTAATCAGTCGTTATAAAATCGATTTTCGGTTTGATTTTTAATTTTCGATTAATCGAAATAATCGATAAAACGTAAAATTAATAATCGAGTGATAAAAAAAAATAATCGAACAGCCCTAACATAGGCACAATATTTTTTTACAAATATTTTTACAAACAATTCGAATTTTGTGTAAAATTTGAATAAAATGTAAAATAAAATATAAAATGTATTCAATTTAAATTTAAATAATTATTTTTAGTTAAAAATGAATAAAATGTACACATTTTTATATCTAAGAATTGAAAATTTAATACAAGTTTTCTAATAAATATTTCAACCTTTAAAAAAAAAAATATGTCTACCGAAAAGTCAAATAAAATTTTTAGAAGCATTTGAAATTTCCTTTATAATCTCGAACAGTTTATCAAATAATAAAAACTACACAAATTCTGTTCAAGTACTTAATTAAAATGTTAATAGTTTCAATATATTTTTTTTTAAACAGTTCCCTTCAAATTCGGATGATTGGACAAATATTGCCACTGATTTTCAAAATCAATGGCAATTTGTCAATTGCGGTGGTGCAATTGACGGCAAGCATATACGAATTGTTCAGCCCCCAAAATCAGGCGCTCAATTTTATAACTATAAAGGATTTTATAGCATTGTGTTGATGGCTATTGTTAACAGCAATTATGAATTTATATACGTGGATATAGGCAAACACGGAAGATTATCAGATGGTGGAATAATTGAAACTACATTATTTCACGATTTATTAATTCAAGGAAAATTATGCCTCCCCCAAAACAATGATACTGTAAAAAATCTAAATTATGTTTTTCTCGCAGACGAAGCTTTTTCCTTGCATGAGAATATTTTAAAACCATACTCCCAAAGAGAATTGACATACGAAAAACGAATTTTTAATTATCGGGTTGTCACGGGCTAGGAATTGTGTAGAGAATGAGTAAGTATATATTTGTATGTTCTGAGCACTTTTTTT
>NW_021773823.1:6858-7950 GCF_005508785.2 Acyrthosiphon pisum | reverse complement strand
AATGGTTAGAAGATATACCAGATGGTTCTAGCTCAAGTGGCGCAACTACAACATCTATTTGATTATTTTCAATAAAATAATCCACATTGTCAATTTGTTCAGATTCTACTTCTGAAATGTTTAAATGGTTAGAAGATATACCGGATGGTTCTAGCTCAGGTGGCGCAACTACAACATCTATTTGGTTATTTTCAATAAAATAATCCACATTGTCAATTTGTTCAGATTCTACATCTGAAATGTTTAAATGGTTAGAAGATATACCAGATGGTTCTAGCTCAGGTGGCGCAACTACAACATTATTAGCATTAATGGTTTCAGAAATTAACCATTTATTAATATCTTTTGCTAATTTTTTACTTTCCTTTTCTTTTTTAAGTCTTTGTTTCGCAAACCACGATCCTGATGGCTTTTTCGAAGACATTATATTAGCCTAATTAATACAAAATAAAAATACGATTTTAGAAGCAATTGACAATGAATAAATATCATTTTGAAAATAATATTTTTACAACCAACATGTAATATAATGAAATTAAAACTTTTTATTTTTAAATACATGGTATTATACTATTATTTAAACACAAATAAATACGTAGGTATGTCCTACATTCTACGATTATATTAAATTCATAAATAAATAAATATTGAAAATAATAAATCACTTGAAAAAAAGTGTGTACTTGAAGTAAATATTTTTTACTATAATTAAACTCTACTTTAGATGGTTTATATTTTTTTTTATCAAGAGTATACTAGTGTTTATTCTATACATGTGTTTGTTGTTTCCGTATTACAAACCTACGACATAACAAACTTTCGTTCACTAGTTTCAATAATGTGCTGTTAGTTTTTATATCGGAGTGAATGGAGATGATCAATTATTAATATTTATTATGGACTTATTATTAAACTTTTATTTTAGAACATTAGCTTAATTAAGCGTCGGCTGTTATAGGACATTTCGCCGCGACCGATTCGCCGCGACCGTTTCGCCGCGACCGTTTCGCCGCAGACCGTTTCGCCGCGGACCGTTTCGCCGCCGTACCGTTTCGCCGCGAAATTTTTCCCCGCCATAAATTTCGCCGCGGA
>NW_021773823.1:3074-3925 GCF_005508785.2 Acyrthosiphon pisum | reverse complement strand
GCTCGGCGAACCTGTCCAATTCCTGTTGAGTACTAAACCATATACACACATATACCACACAGCCACATAGGTCGATCGGTGAGTAGTGGTGTGTTAGCGCACGGAGTGTTTTGGTGACCGGGCGGCACGGCCTATTATTGTTCGTACACGGCACGAACAACCAGTATTACCAACACTTTGCGATGATGTCAAAAGATTTAATCTAGTTACTAGCTCATTCGGATCGTCATAATAAACTAATTGGGTTTGAGGTAAGACATCTTTATATAAACCACTACCTGTCTTAGGATCAGGCGATGAAGTAAAATTAATCATATCTGTAGACATACTATCTGAAGGTGAAAAACTGCTTGCTGATTGATTAATATCAAATGGATCATTTTCTTGTGTTATTTTTCTACGTTTAGCGTTTAATAAGGCAAAAGGACTAGAAGGTAAAGTATTGTTAAATGATTTTACAACAGTCACCCATTTATGATACCATGAGGTTCTAGGTTTTCCATCTGCTTTTAAATGGGCTCCAGAAGTTTTCAAAATATTGTAATAAGATTCTTTATCTTCTATAGTTGTTTTTTTTGGTTCCTTCTCGCATAATAAAGACCATAATCCTGGTGTAAATTTATAATATTTACTAGCAACAGTAATTTACCGTGACTAAAAGTTACAGAATGTTTTCCTATTTTATATGAATCACTATTTTTATCATAATGCATACCATAGGATTTATCATAACGTGTTGATTTAGGACGGTTATTTAAAAAATTTTCAAATGGTGAATTTAATTCGTTATCATCATCATCTTCACTAGTGCATGAGGTTTCTGATTTATTTTCTAGTACAGTTGACTGTGT
>NW_021773823.1:0-1166 GCF_005508785.2 Acyrthosiphon pisum | reverse complement strand
TCGTTTCAAATATTAATGATAATAATAATAAATTTTCTATACAAGTAGCTGAGAATGAAAACAATAATGATCCTATGATATGTTCTATTACATTGAAAGAGGGTTGTTATGAAATTGAAGATATTAAGCAACGAGTTAAGAAGCAAATAGATACCTATAATAGTAAAAACTTAACCAATTTAACATTCGACATTACGGTTGATCCTAACGATTTCAGATCGTATATAAAATGTTATGGGATACTACACTTTGAGTATCCGTATAGTATAGCACCTGTATTTGGTTTTGAAAAACGAGTACATAAGCCATACTATGAAATTCTTCGATCGGAAAAAGCTGTAAATTTTAAGACAATTAATTCTATAAATGTAATGTGTAATATAGCTCAAGGATCATTCAACAACCATCTTCAGAGTCATTCGATTTACGAGTTTTTCCCGAGTGAAAGGACAGGGTCGAAAGTAATTCAATCACCACCAAATTTAATATATTACAAATTGAATAAAACAAATATTGATTCGATAACCGTTCAGTTAGTTGATCAAGATCATAATCCGATTGATAATTTTGGTGAGGCATTGACAATTGTGTTACATATTAACATATTGCCGGATTAAGCACCTATTGGGCCCCTGGGCTGAAATTTTATATGGGCCCTTTTGACAAAACATGCTTTACAAAGCTTTACATGCTTTATAAAATGAATAGGTTTGTACAATTATTTATGTCTATAAAATTACTCATTTTAGTATGATAAAAGTAAATACAAATTTTCATAATAACTATTAAATTTATTAATAGTATACAACAAATATCAAACTTAAGTTAATAATATATAAAACAAAAACTATTTAATTAATTAAATTTTTTTTTTCTTGCTTTACTTGAAGCCAACTCTTTTAGTACATCATTTAAGTCTAATGATTTTAACAAATCATTCTCAGAATATAAAATCATTTGTATATCTAAGTTCTCTTGTGTTTGACTAGTTCTATATTTATTTTTAATTCTAGTTAGTTTAGAAAAAGCTCTCTCGGCAGAACAATTAGCAACAGGAATTGTCAAATATATTTTTAAAGTAGTAAATAAACAAGGAAATACCTCTTCGAGTGATTGATTACCAAACCAGGAAAATAATTTGGAAATGTCAGCTGGATCAAAAGAAG
>NW_021773822.1:19329-20207 GCF_005508785.2 Acyrthosiphon pisum | reverse complement strand
TAATAAAATTAATTAATAGTAAATATATTAACATTAGAAATTGTGTTATTAATGCAAAATCACATTAATAAAAGTTTATTATTTATTATATTATTATTTAAATATGAACATATATTATTATTATTACTATTAACATATATATATATGTTATTAATTCGGACCAATGAGAATGCCGTATTTCCCTACGGGTTTTATTTGATGTGCGGAATGTTAATATGTTTCCCGTTTCTTAACGCGTCCAATCGCGTACCTTCGCCTCTGCGGCGGGTGGTTGGTTTTCAAATGTTTATAAAAAAAACCCTTTTTCGAAAAATGTTACGCTTTTTTCGCCGTTTTTCACTTTTTCGACATTTTATCATCCCCGTCACTCCTCTATTCACATATAGTTTGTTTGTTTTAAAAGCCACCGGTGTGCAGTTTGTACGCAATATCGGTCCATAGCCATCATCGCAATCGTAGCAGTATCGGTCGTTATTATTGTTTTTTTCAATTCGTTTCGTTTTTTCAAGTGCCGTTTGTGCTCTATTTGTTAATTTTATTTCTTTTGAAACCCGTGGATATGCGGTTTGTACGCAAATTCGGTGTGTAGGGGAGACTGGCTTAATATGACATATTAGGGTAATATGACACATTGATGTTTTGATTAGAATTGTTGATATTTACGAACCGAATCCGCATTATATACGTGACAAATAACCTCCTACATACAATTGTATACAGTGACCACAGGTTTTGACCTTATCAGAGAACTTGATAGCAAAAATGTGTTTTTTGTCTTATCAACTTTTTTTTTAATCATTTTTAAAAATTAATTTTAAAATATAAAACTTTTATGTTGCTTCAATTTTTTTTATTCGAAGTTGAACATAAAAAGGCTA
>NW_021773822.1:15600-16921 GCF_005508785.2 Acyrthosiphon pisum | reverse complement strand
AATATTATTTTACATCTCATTTATTAAAATAAAAATCAATGTTATACATTATTAACACTTATAAGTTATACTTACTAATTAAGTAATTCACTACAAGTCACTTCGTCATAAGTTTGGCTCACTTCAGTATTATTCCTAAATCATAATACTTTTAAAGAACAATACGCCCAAGTTACTATGCTTACTTCCATAGTTATGTTTACATGCATTATCAAACAGAAAAAGGTGGGTAAGTGGATGTCGCTCTGCTGTACAGTAGGTTAGAAGTGGGTCACTGTATAATGGATGGTATTAAATTTGAATTCAATGATATAATATCACTGTATAAGAAAAACGATTCTGAGCGGAGACGGTATATCAGTCTATGCATTAGACATATATATACTTATCTATAGTATTAAAAAAAAATTGACCTATAATAGGTACCTATAATAAATTCCAAATTAATCATATCATAATATCTATTAGGTACTTATAACGCATTATACGTCAACAAAAAACCGTGGTACTATCATAGATATATAATAGTATACTTTAGAAGTTTCAAGTACCCACGAATAATATTATACAATCACAACAAAATAACTAAAATAGTTATCCTAGGTTTTTAATATGAAATTTCGTCCAATTTTGTACTTAAAATGACTATAAAAATAAACTGTGTAAATGTATTTTTTAGATTTTTTGGTAACAGAATTAATTACTTACGTGGAATCTTGTTTCAAATTTTCAATTCTTAGATACAAAAATTGAACATTTTATACATTTTTAACTACAAAATAATTATTCAATTTTAAATTTGATAAATTTTGTCAAAATTTCAACTTCAAATGCTTATAAAAAAAAATTGTGCCTATGTATTTTTAATATTTTTCAACTGCTATTGTAACAATATATCAGGAGCTTTGTATTAAATTTATACACTTTTTGGCCCAACAGATAAAACTTTATTGATATTTATAGAAAAAAAAACTAAAAAAATTGAAAACTGAAAATGTCCGTAAACAGCTCAAAAAGAGTCAAAATATTTTCAAAATTGTATGGTGTATAGGAAATGCTAATATAAACATTCAGTAAAATTTTCATGTATCTGCAGTTATTCGTTTTTGAATTACAACAAAATAAGGAAATCGCTACATGAGAAATCGAGTGAATACCCAATGTTGTAAAAATTTGAATTTCAAACGATCATAAAAATTTAATTTGACTTTCTTATAGATATTTTTTGTTTGATAAAGGTACATAATCTTATAAGGAATCTTGTATTACACTTTCATATCTTAGATTTAAAAAGAAACATTTTTATGAATTTATAACTCGA
>NW_021773822.1:0-14612 GCF_005508785.2 Acyrthosiphon pisum | reverse complement strand
CGTTGTGTGGAGCGAGAAGCTTTTCCACGTATAAGATAGGCCAATTACGATGAGACAGGCCCAATGACGTCACGCGTCTTTTTTCAATTACTCATAACTTATTATCAATTATCATAAAAAAAACCCATACCTACATTTAATTTTAATATCTTATGAAATCATATATAATATTATATAATTTTAAAAAATAAAAAATACAATATTATTTTAACAAAATAAAACGTTCCGTCCCCTAATTCGAGCACTGTCTATTTCAATGATAGTATTTAGACCATATAATATAGTCTATATTATTATATACTCATTATGCAATACAATTTTTAAAATTTTAACTTGAATCACCAAGTTAAGTTCAATTATTTTGCAGAGTCTGAGGTTTCAGATAGATACTTTCTTTTTATCTTTAAAAGAATAAAAATTATAAAATTAACTATTCATTATTATAATCAATATGATATAAAATGACTTGATGATAAGCTGTACTGAGTCGTTTTAATCTTTGTTTGATCGCAAAACTACGTAGGTATTTTAACTTCTAGTATTTTACCAATACTAATAACAAATCGTATATATAAGTTAATTTCCTAGAATCGCGTGTAGTTTGTATTCACGAATGATAGTTTGGCAATATAGTGAAACGGATTAATTTTATTTAGAGACGTAACTAGATTACAACTTTAAATTTTGGTGAAAATGGGTGGAGTTTTTTTACATTTAATGTTTTATTTTATTGTGTTTTCTAATAAATGTTAAAAAGTGTCATTATTTGCAAGATTTGTAGTATGTACCTGTTAACATTATATTTTTTCACATTTTTTAATTTTTTTTTCATAACTATACAAATTAAAAACGTTATAATCTGCATGCATAATTCCACTGGTTGCTGGTGACAGCTCTTAATGATTATCAGAAAGCGTGTAGATTTGAATCTTAAACTTAAACAAAAAGATTAAAACAGTATTCAGATTTTATAACTTTCATTTGAGAAAATGCACAAATCACTCAGACAGGTTAAACCAATATAATATGAATGATACTGAGACTGTTTCTAGCATCTACTAATATAATGTATAGTCATAAAATATGTTCTAACAAAAATACTATAATATACGGATCAAAATCGCCGACATTGACCTGTCACGGCCCACTGTTTGGAAACCCCTGAGTCCTTGATCCTTGTGTATGGCACCATAGTCATAGTGTATATTTTGTACAATTTTCACAGTACGAAATTCCGTAGGTATTATGTTTTCGTGGCGACACGTCTTGGCGTCGAAATGTCGCCACCACGGGTACAAGGGTCAAGGAGAACACCTGCAGTATACATAGGTCCCTATAAAATATACAATAACACCCATTTTTATACATTATACATATGGGCATATATATATATATGTAAAAATAATAATAAATTGTTATACCATTTTACGATTGTCAATAGAGACGACGCTGATAAGGTAAATATGTATATGCCACGACGTCCCGGCGCCACGATTTTGTATGAAAATGGTCAGTAGGTAGGTACAAGGTACCTATACATCGTCTATATGACAATCGCATTACAACACAATAATGTGTACACGGCGATGGTCCGTTCAAAGTGCACTCCAGCCGACATCAACCCCACTCACGAATCAAGTAGATCTTATACTTAGTAGTGATCAAATTTCTTACATTCACGTGGGAAAAATATTATTATATGTATGGGAACAAATGAACAATATTATACTGTATTATTTGGTAGTTGTAATTTCCTGTTTTGATAGAACATAATAATATTATAATTATTATTATTATTACTATTTTTATTATTATTCAATAACCGATAGGCGATAAGGCATGACGAGCGAATGGCCGTTTTTTAAAAAATACGAACAAATGCTATTTATAAATCATTATAAGTAAATTCACAGATAATATTATTTTTCCAAGTATGAAAATTGATTAACCCAGAACATTATTATATAAAAAAAGACCATACCAGTTTTATTAAAAATAAAACATATTAACCAAACCTCACCCATTATAATATGACTGTGCCCTGAACCGAACACCTAAACCAAGGATATAAAATCATTTAGACCCAGACCGGACCAAACTTGGATCCCGGTCCGGGTTAGGTCCGGGACCTGACTGATGTCTAAGTCGCTAACAATATTAATGTCAATCAGTTTATATTAAATCGATTTTTAATATTCTCAGTCGCTTTATGAGTCAGAAAAAAATTGACGATTTTGGCTAATTCTTATTTAGCGTACTTCTTATGCGTTACGCATATTGCGTAACTATGCAAGTAGAAATGCAAGAACAAATCGACGTTTCAAGAATAGGTTGCCGCCAGAGATTTAAACTATTAAATTTTGTATTTTTAGATAGGTACCAAAAGTGATGAGTACCCCATTTGAATGTTATTAATCTTTTTTTTTTCATTTTTTTAGAGTAAAAATAATATATTATAAAAAATTTGCCACCCCCTACAAGTTGCCTAGTTTACCCTAGGCTCGAGCCTCATGATCCTAGTGATTATAATCCGCCAGCAACATGCTGAATAATAGAAGGGTATAAAAATTATAATTAATTAAAAATTCAATGATTGTCATAAATCATATGTAAAAAATAAATACAAACACTATTAGTAAATCATCGCTCATGTCTATTATGACCGTGATTATTGAAATTTTTTTAATAAACTGTATTATTTAACAATAGAACTGAAAAAGGTGTATACTCAAAAACACAAGTTGTTCTCCATATTTAATCTTAAAATTCGCACATATCTAAATTTCAAGATTAAAGTTAGGAAACAATAATTTGCGTTTTGGGTATACACCTTGTTTCAGTTCTATTGTTAAATAATATTTATGCTCAAATGATATTAATTTTAAACGGTCGACGCGCAAATAATGTATAACCCAAAAATCGAACATTGTGTAACTGTCTTCCAAAAAAGGTTAAAATTAACAGTAGTGATGCGCAAACGACAACCGATGCTCGAGTTCGAACTGCACGGTTTCGGTGAGACAATTTTTTGCATTGTTTTTAACTTATTTTCATTTTTTATTTTTTTATGTGCCAATGTATAGATTTTAGATTCTGAGCGGAGCGAGGAAGCTATTGTTTTTACAATGGTGTTTTTTTTTCTTTTTATATCCTGTATACAAAATTTCTTCCAGAAGGAGTGTTTCGATTTCAACATATACCTAGTACCTTATCTTTTAGCAAATTGGATCAAGGTGATACTTTAGAGAGGTCATTATTCAATTTTCTCAATAGTTATTTAATGCCACGGGAAAAACCACCGGAAAATTACGAAAAAACGCTAAAAATGGGATTTTAATTTCTAACGCTTTGTATATCACCATAGAAACGAATAAAAAATTATAATATTTTAATATTAATTCAACTTACATGATAAAATAAATAATAACAAAGTATAAAATATCCAGACTGACAAACCGTCTCCACTCAGAATCGGCTTTCTTATATACAATGATATATCATTGAATTCAAGTCTAATACAACCATTATTATACAATGACCCACTTCTAATCTACTGTACAGCAGAGCGACATCCACTTACCTGCTTTTTATCATTATGTGTAAAAAAAATAAGTAAAAACGGACTACTCATGCATTTCATTAACGCACCAATAAATATTATTTATTTTGTATTTTTTGTCAAAAGTACCTACACAATTATCTTTTGCCAATTGTATTAACTAATCCATTTATTCTATAACATTTCTGAAAATATATATTTGAATTTGTCATAGGATTTACATGAAAACAACTTTTTTACGTTTTTAAATAATTTTTTTTCACTTTTACATTTTAACATTCTAAATGGTATTCAAAATATATAACCTAATTTTGAAGGGTTTAGGGCCTAGATTTAGTGCAGTTTAAAAATAGTGGAAAAGTAATTTTCAAGTCAACTTCATAAAAGTTACTACTAGTTTAATCTTACCTAAAATGTTTTAGGTATGTCTTAATTAGTAAATCTCAAATGGTTTAGCGATAAACCAGAAACGTATAATACATTTATAGAAAACAGGGACATTTTATTTAAAGTAAACAAAGTAAGGACTATGAGATAGGTATTTAAAGTATGCATTGATCGCTATTACAATAAATTTACCGCATGGAAATATTGATCGCAAAATATTAGTTTCAGTAATAATTTTTAATTTGAATACATACTAATTTGAATAAATATGGCATAACTCTGGTTACATGTTTAAAAATATATTTTTTCGTCTCAGATTAAAAATGTTTAAAAAATGTTGGTAGGTATATGTATATAAATTAAACAAAAATAAAGTTTAAATTTTAAATTAAAATATGCAATATTTTTTTATATAAATAGATAGTATTTGTACATTTAATTGAATATAAAAAAAAAAAAAAATCATCAAGGTAGGTTTATAATAATGAAAAACACTAAAAATTAAACTTGCAATTGAAAATTGTATGCATTGCCACGAACAAAATCTTCAATATTTGTATTATTGTTATCATTGGTACATTTTTTTTTTTAATTTTAGCTGCTCTATCTCGGTGATTTTTTTTGGGGGGGGAGAGGTTCGTTGCGCCCTACATGTTGTTTGATTTTTAATCTTTTAATGCTCTTTTCTATTTATAATGCATCTATAAATCGACAAATTGAAGGATGCATACCATTCAATATATAATACTATTCATTTAATATGTAAACACTAGGAATAACGTTGGAATCACACACCCCGTGTATAGTTTATAACTGAGTGAAAACGGGGGGGGGGGGTGGTGGGAGGGGAATTCCACTGAAAATGTTCCGTCACAAAACCAATTATCACATTCGCTCATAAAATTTAAATTTTGTTGAGTTGTACCTAAATATTAAAACACATGATTCAGCTATATTTGCGATAAATTGCCGTGAAGTAAATTGTAATTATGCGATAAATTGGCTTGCGGTCAGTTGTTGGCGGGAAATTGTCGCGCGGTCATTTCCTTACGATAAATTGACAATACACCGGTAGACAGCAGACTCTTTGTACGGAAGTGTATGGTTTAGCTCTAGAGTATGAAAGTTATACCAAGTTTGTCGTTTTTACTTAATTCGACCTACGGTGGATTATTATAATCAATTTTAATACAAAATCCTAACCTAATCGTTCTATAATCCAATGAATAAAAAAAAACCAAGTTTAAAACCCCATACATTTTATATAGTATAGTATAGATTAATAAATTTGGATAAAAAAAGAAACGTTTAACGCATATCAATACATTAGAAATTTTAAAATATCTTGACACTTCATTTTATTGTTTAATGAAATAATGACTTTTTTGATAAAAATTGATTTATTTCGAAAAACATAATATTCAATGCAAACAATTAAATCTAAAAAAATTGACCATTTATTTTGTTTGGTTTTAAACATAAAACATCTAAAATTCAAAATTCTTACGCAGTTGAAATGATTGTGACATGTTTCGCGTTGTTTTAAATTTCAAATAATTATTAAAAGTTATGGAAAAACGGAAAAATCAAGTGAAATTAATAAAAATATTATCTAATTATCTGCAGATAATCAGATAGCAGTTTTATTTATCTAGATAAGATTAAAATATAAATATTTTTATTTAGATAGTGCACAACACTGATAGCAATATAGGTGTTGGAATAATAATTTGAATATATAAATTAAAATATTTAGAGGCCTGTCACCTGATATACAATTTCTATAAATAAGTATAAATACACCTGTATTTTCAAATATTATATGATTTTTAGGAACAAGTTAAGAGGAAGTTGCACCCATCTAATGTCTATGTTGTACAAATGTACAACATACCAAAAATTGTTTTGCGCGGGAAAGAACCGAGAACGATACAGTCATAACTAAGAAACGACCTTTTCACCACATAAAAAAGAGAACTTTTGCTATGCAATATCGTTTTTATTTTATCGTTATCGGAACATCAAAACAAGTTATTAAAGTTTCAAAAATACAAATAATAATGGATTTTGAAACAATAAGAACTTTTTTCGTATAAGTGAGTTTAAAAAAAAAATATGATATTGTT
Organism: Acyrthosiphon pisum; assembly: GCF_005508785.2. NCBI lineage: Eukaryota > Metazoa > Arthropoda > Insecta > Hemiptera > Aphididae > Acyrthosiphon > Acyrthosiphon pisum. Next base: position 8,540 of record NW_021773822.1, on the reverse strand, counting down.
CAGCTAAAGTTCTCCTTTATATATGTGGTGAAAATTTCGTTTCTTATTTATAACTGTAGGTAGCCTTCTCGGTTCTTTCCCGCGCCAAAACGTTTTTGCTATGCCATACGTCGTGTGTAAGATGGACACAACATATTATGTGGGTGCAACGTCCTCTTAAACCAAGTCATAAATCACTCCGAACTGTTTTAGTGATAACATAAACTTATTTATTATAATTATTGGTTGGTTCATTTTTTTGTGCATTATTTATCGAATACCGGACAAGACGTTCATATTATTGAAATATCTGATACTGAATTAATAAATGAAGAGTTATTTAATGGAATTCTTGCACAATGTATGTTTATAAAGTTTAATTTTGGTGCAATTAAATAAATCATGTGGAATGTAAAAATTTGTATAGAATTTATATCAAACATTTAAAATATTGTGTGGGTATTTGTGTCAAAGATTATTACTTATTGATATGCTTAAACATTTATAACGTGGATGTCGCCTGTCATGTAGGTACAGTTGAAAAATATCTTTTACTTGCCTAGCATATTTTATATAACTAGCGGACGTAACTACAAATTGTAAATGATATAATCTGATTTATAAGCGCAAGATTCAAAAATTGTATTAATGATATATTTATAAATTCTGCATTTATTATTCCGATAAATCACGTTTGAAATTAATACATTTGTTTATAAATTCTTCGAAGATCAACAATTTCAGTATTCATAAACTATTATTAATACCTAACCAATTTAATATGACTTTTGTCTCATACATTTTATTTATTCCTGTTCATGCAATTTGGATGTCACATTGTCACCTCAAATATGCTATGTTTTATTTTCCACCATTTATAATCATTATTATTATTTCTAGTTGATCTAAAGTCGGATTATATTTTGATTTTTGACTGAGATAACTGATTTAGACATAGAAGTTATTAGAAGTATAAAGGACAATTAAGACACATCAATACTTCTTTAACATTTATTTATTCCTGATTTTTGTTTTATGCTATTGCAAGCATAAATTAAATGTATTATCATTTAAATGCTATCTATACAATTTACTAATAATAATATGATTATATATAAGATTTAGGCTTGCAGAAGTTTATGCCGGAATGCGTAGAAGCAAAATATTATTTATTATTGCGTGGACTGTCGTTAGGTTTGGATCCCGTCATGTACCTACATAAGCTGATTTCCTTATTACGCATGATTAATGATGTAATATGTAAGTTGTTACGAAGGTGTTTTTTGAACAAATAGTCACCTAGGATAATAATTTAGACAAACCATAAACATCTACCATTATTAACTTGTGTCTTGTGAGTTGTGATCTACTATATTAATTTGTTAAATTATATTTCACCAGCTGTATAAAACAGTTATTATATAGGTAATACACATACAGACTATTATTAAATTGCTTGTCAATAAAACATTAAAATGTTTTAAAATATTTACATTTTTATAAGCTGCCCACTCGTTGTACACTATTTTTGTTCCACGAAGCATTTCATTCTGTACCTATAGGTAAATTTGTAACCACTAATCAGGAAATGTGTGTCTCGACTCTCGAACTCTATGGTTCCATTTTTCTTTAGTAAATGCCAAAAACCCACGGACCTTCAGTAGTTCAATGCGACGCCCGTAATTTAAATTATTATTTAAAAAAAAATAGTAGTATTACTTAAGAACTGTCATGAACTCATGATACCAATATAATATTATATGATAATATATCGACATCATTTATAATATATCAACACTATTGATTATTTTTTATTTTCTTAGAAATACCGAATAACGACTAACAATATGTACAAAATACAAAGTACTATTTCTCACGGTTGTACTCGGTGCTCGAATTGGGGGGGTGCGCAGGGGGGCGGAGCTCCCCTACTATTTTTATTTTTTTTTTTGCGTACTCCTACTATTTTTTATATGGGCTGTGTTGAATAATTGCGCCCTTGGAACGCAGTTTTTAAATCGTTTAGATTGAGCTCCTCTACTTAATTTTTCCCAATTCGAGCACTGACTATAATTATTAACATTAAAATAATCTTTAATCATAATAATATGAACTATCATTACATTATACATATTTACAAATTACATTATCCTTAATATTATAATAACGATTGTAATTTTTAAATTGACAAAATAAAATATAATAAAAATATAACACGCTAGGAACGATTTGACCCGTGAACAATGAATTATAGGACGGAACACTGATTGGTGGGAGCAGGGAGAGGTATCGACACATTCTGACACATTCTGTCACACATTTCTGACTTCCTTATATTGGCACTGGAGCCATTTAAGAGGACGTGTCACGGAAAAAAATCACTCGAAAAATTCCTTTACAAACATGTTTGCGCGTTCCAATAACATGGGTTACTGAGTGGTTTTATCATAAAAACACATTTGAACAAAATTGTAGAGGAGATTTTCATCTGATTCCGTAAAAAGCCGATTTTTGAAAATTTCATTTCTAAGTCCTAAAATTAACTTTTGATAAATTTAAAAAAAGTGTATAATTAATCATGATATTGTAGGTTCCTGGGAAGAAAGGCTTAAGTCAATTTTGAACATTTTTTAAAACAAGTAAATCAAATTTTGAAAATTGCTACAAGTGAAAATGAAATGTTTTTATTCCCACTCCTAATACTTTCTATATTAGTTTTCCATGTCAAACATATATTTAGTAATATAATTATGAAAATATTAAGGACTTACAAGATAATTGTAGTTAAGCCATTTCTATTTCATGACCATGACTTATGCCTTTTAGATTCTTTACATTTTGACTTAACTCTTAATTTAAATTGATTAATTACAAGGTTTATAATGCTTAAAACTTTTTTATTTATTATTGAATGTTTAATTTTATCACATACTTGTACAATATTAATAGTCTTTGTTTACTGATATCACATAAAGATACTTATACAATTAATAGTCTTTGTTTTGTACTACATAAAAAATAGAAATACTAATATTAATAGCCTTCATGAGCTTATATCACATAGAATGAATGATTAATTTTTTTAATAGAACTTACTTTAATAATAATTATCAAAAAATTATAACAAATAACCAAATATTATAACAAATCAAAATAAAATATAATATCTTTGTACGTTTAAACTTAAAACAAATAAAATACATCTGAGTATAAAAAAAAAAAAATATCAATAAAATAAACAACCTACTCATCATCAATAATTAAAGTTTCATCGAGATCTGGATCATATGCCTGGTTCTCAGTACTATCGTCAACCAAATTCTTGTGCGGTGTTATTAAAAAACCTCAAATTATTGAGAAACACTCACAGTAAATTTAAAAACAAGTCCATATCGCCGTATTATTTACCACCAGTCTAAATTAGGAACTGAGAGTCCAGTGTCGTCTCAGACTATTTATGTGCCCCCTAAAACAAGCGTCTGTCCGCAGGGTATGCAAGCGCATACGCTGCATACCCCGTGCGTGCGCCTATGTTTATTATTCATTATTTCGTTGGGCGTTATCATGTTAAATTGAACGTGTTACGTGTCTACTTGTTTGTAAATGGTGCTTCCTTTTGTTTTTAACTTAAACATTATCGATTTCAATTGTTTTATAATTATTAAATAATTATATTTTTTCGGGCTTGCACAATATTACAATATTGTTTATTTTTTTATTTGAATATATAATGTATATTTAATCGTTAGAAAGACAATACTCTTTTTTTAATTGCAAAAATGTACATAAGAGTTCACATAAAGGATTACCTTTTCAGACCCTGTGAATACGGATTTAATAAAAGAAAAATGATTAATTCACACCAGCATGTATTTATTAATCACTCATTATTTGTTTGAATATTCATAATGTGTATATAGGCGGTGCCAAAGTGATCAATAATTCCTAGTCATATTATCATAAAATGTTTTATAATAAATATTTATTTTTATTTGAATTAAGATTATAAGTAGATTTAGATTTTTAATTCACCTTTGCTTTTAGGAAATATTGAGTTGGACGTTTTAAGCCCGAAACAATTAAAAAAAAGTTTATATGATCGGAACATTTTGATTAAGATCAATATATATGAATCAAGATGATGTTTAATCGTGATTTAATGCCAATGCGGTACCGAAAAAGAATTAAGGAGGTAAATTTTACACCGCCCGACCACGCCTCCACCAACAAATTAAATGATTTTAAAATACAGCATTCAATTAAACAAAAAAATTGTATTATAATTTAGTCGAAAAGTTGATAGATTTATTTAACTTTTCAGAGTACTAATAATTATTATTAATTATTAAGCAATTCAGATAATTTATAAAAATAAATAGTAAATTTAATATTTATATTATTATTAAAGGTAACGTGTTATAATAATTATACCACATTTTATCGCATTTTGGCATGAATAAACATTTTTAGAATATTAAAGTTTTAAATTAAATATATAAGTCAATTTTTCCGGGCTAGTTTTTAACCTTTTTTTTTCAAAGGGTTGTATAGACGAGTTAAGAACGATGGTGCAAAAACAAATTTGTGCAAATCATTATTATGGAAGTTATAGTCTTCCAAAATTCGTGATTTTCCGTTTATATTATACTCATGCGCGCAACACCGCTGTAATGCCGGGTGGACGACCTTCAGTTTGTCTACTTAGGTGACCGGAGCCGGCAGGCGAAGTAACCCACTATTATACTTGTGTTACTGTAACTAACAATGTTAGGTTATCCGTCTGCCCTCAATTTTATTTCCCGAGCTCAGCGCAGCAAGCAAGTGACCATGCTGGCAGATTATTTGCTTTTTAACAACATTGTTTAATTCTGAGGTCTACCCAAGGTGTGTTTTACATAACAAGTTGAAGGATTTTTTCGATTTTTTGTCCGACCACAATGAACAAGTAGCCACGTGGGCATCGCTCTTAGGTATTATGCTATTTTCTACCCTGTGACCTACCTGAGGTGGTGTTGCATAGCAATTCGAGGGATATTTCCGTTTTATATTGACAAACATCAAAAATTGTGTTTGCATTTGTATAATATGCAGGGGCGTCATTTGGGGGGGGGGAGGCAGGGTGTGCAATGGCACCACTAACTTAAAAAATGTTAACAATTGGCCTGCCATTAATACTCCAATGCGCCGTCATAATTAACTTATACATGTTTTCATATATAGGTAATATAAAATATATATATTTTAAGTTTTTGTATATGTACAGTAATGACATTAGCTGGTTGCTTTAACTGCTTATAAGCTTTTAATTCTTTGAATTGCTAGCTATTTAAAAGTTGCATTAGTCGTTATGAGTTTCAATTAGAATTATAAAAGGGAAGGAAAGAATATTAACATAGGTTTGCATAGGTTTCCTACATTTATATATATATAAATATATATTTTTTTTAATGGCCTGGTGAAATGTCAAAATTGGCCTGTTTAAAAGTTTGCACACCCAGAAAAAAAAACTGAAATGATGCCCCTGATAATATGTCGAACCTCTAATCATAGTTTCTTAGCATGACGTGTTTACCGGTGCATCATAGTCAGGTGTGTACATTTAAACTAAAAATTTCCGCAAATTTTTTAAAATTTTTTTGAAATAAACATGTGAAAACAAAAAAAAATTCAAAAAACAAAGGTTACCCCGTTAAGTAGTCTTTTTCATAATTTTTATATAATTATTAGATTTAGTATTATGTTTTATATTTTATTAGCTATTATTATTTCTCAATTATTAATATTATTAACTAAAATTTAGTTAAAACTGTACTAGTTTAGAAAAAATACTTTTTTCCGAGAATTATTTTTTCTGCCATCTGTTAAATCTTAGGTGTGTGGTATTTCCACGAAATCCCACATAATCCCCACACCCTGCAATAAACGTGACAATGTACAATACGATGAACATTCCCCTCGGTGAAAACGTCGAATTTATTATTTTTATTTCATTAAAATTAAGGGCTCTGCATTAAATTTATAATAAATATAATATAGACCCGACGAACGCACGGTCACTCGTGTAGTTATATAATATATTATGTTTCTTTGACAGTTTAACTGCAAATATATATATACAGTACACACTATATTCAGTGCACCCCTGGAGGTATATCGTTTTATGTTAACAAAACCTGGCTTGTAAAGCTAACAAAGGGACACGAAACGTATACTTTATAGTTAATCCACGTATGGTGTGTACCTACCTATAATATTTTTATATAATTTTAATCCGAATAAAATACTCACATTAAAGAAAAATATTATACCATCCAATTTGAAGGTGACCAGTGACATTATAGCTACCCAAATTCAAAATAAATACAAGCAGCTGTGATTCGTTCAAACTATAGGTAAAATATCCATGTTGTGGGGATTAAGCTGTACGGCTGTACCTAAGTCAGAAGTTAGTAGTTATTGTAATGAAATCACTTTTAAAGTAATATATGTATGATTATGATATGGTACCTAATTTAATTACATTTTATTGCAAGTAAATCATAAGTTATTTAAGTTAGGTACTCTTTTGTAGACAATTACTAAATAAATTACTTTATTACAAGTTTTTTTATTTACTTTAATACATTATTTTAATTCTTAATAACTTGTAATACCACTAATACCTAATATTGTATTATTTCTTAGTTAATATATTGCCAACATTATTTTATTATTAAGATGTACAATAACACGATAATGCTCTACTGAGAAATTTTACCCTAATGGTAGGTAGGTACCTAATATAAATGTGTTCAATTTTTACACACGCAATAACGAATCGAATAATATTATGTAAAGCAAGATAAACCATTAACATTTAACACATACACAGATGACTGCTATAAGCTGATATATTTTATCGAGATTAAGTTATATCTACCATTGATTTTCCTTTTCCCGAAATAATATACTTAACTTCATTTTCCATACTGACCATTTCAAAATTTAATTTCCATAACGCACTGCATTTTATACACAAAATTACACCGTCATCGACTGGCGACCAGGTAAAAATGTATAACGTACAATGGCGATAATTATTAAGATATGATGCAAAAAAAACTTATCTGATATACGATTGTATCGCTGCAGTTGTAGGTAGGTACGTTATATAAATGTTACTATAAAAAAGTTACGTAAAATGTTAGCCAAGTAATAAATACCTTTAATGTACATAAAATACAATAATAACAAAACTCAATACATTTTAATATTTTTTATATATAGTCGTAATATGTTTGGAAAATAGTGTATCCATGTTGTGTCAACTTAGAGATATTTAATGATGTATACAGTATACAATATAAAACATAATAGCTAAGTCAAATTGTCAATGTCAAATACCCAGTGTTGAATCCAGACAATTTTTCCATGGCGTGGGGGGTGGGCTCACTTTTGTTATGTTTGGGAAAGTCAGTATATAGTACCTATAATGACAATACGGTATAAAAACGGTATATTTTAGTGAACAATATTAGGTGCGGTCATCAGGGGGGCGGAATGCGCCACCATAAAGTATACCTGGATTCAACACTGTAAATACCTACATAGCCTTATGGAAATTTAGCAACATTACACTTAAGTCTTAGGTACAAAGCGAACGGAATCTTGTTTTTAAAATGTTCACAATTCCATTCAGACCTGTTTTTATAGGTTGAGTAACAGACACACATTTTTGGAAATATTATGTAATTTGCGTAACTTTTTAAGGTTGACATTGGTGTCATTTCTCACCATATCAAAATGTATTGTAATTTGCTCCTCTTTAAAATAATAAATAATAACTGTTTTAACTTACTCGTATACTTAATATGTATTTTATTCATCAATCAAGTTAATTTTAGTACATGAATTTCAAGAAAAATATTAATTATAAGTAGGTACCTATATATTATGTACCTACTTTGTGCATAAATGAGTAATATTTCGGTTAATACCTAATAAAATATGCATGCTATCATAGTCGCAAGTAAGGAAGGGGCCTTAAGGACAAACGTTTCAGTAGCCTTCTCAAACATTTCCTAAATTTTTTAAAGCTTAATAATATTATTATAGTAGGGCTTCAGTGCATCTCTAAGTCTCAAACCCTATTTGCACCTATGCTCATCATTCTATTTCATTTTCTATTGTGGCACAGATTACCAAAATTAATATTTAAAATTTAGATATTAGATGTGACACAAATTACATGTTTTTTTTTATATTTTGGGACAGATTATCTACATACGCACTTAAATGTAGGTACCTATTGGTAGTCTTGTAAGAGATACTTTTTAAAAGTATTCAAGTACAGATTCAGAATCTTATTTCAAAAAGTATGGTATTTGTATATATTTGAAAACTTAGTTAAAATATTCCTTGTCAAAGTATTTTAATATTCGGTTGAGTATAATTCATAGTAGTAACTAGTATTTGAAAAATTTTAGTCGAGTCCTTCACAAGACTGCGGCTATCGGTGGCGCTAAATACCATATGGCATAATATACCCTTTGTATTGTGTCCCCCCTCCTATAACCTTGACC
>NW_021773821.1:0-757 GCF_005508785.2 Acyrthosiphon pisum | reverse complement strand
TAATATCACTGTATAAGAAAAACGATTCTGAGCGGAGACGGTATACCAATGTTGTAAAAATTGAATTTCAAACGATCATAAAAATTTAATTTGACTTTCTTATAGATATTTTTTGTTTGATAAAGGTAGATAATCGTATAAGGAATCTTGTATTACATTTTCATATCTTAGATTTAAAAAGAAAAATTTTTATGAATTTCTAACTCGAAATAATTTGCAAATTTTCGTGATTTTTCCATATTTTGTCATTTTTTGAACTTTAAATGCTTATAAAAAAAAACTGTGACTAACGATTTTTAATATTTTTCATCTGCCTTTGAAACAATATACTAGGAGCCTTCTATTAAATTTTCAAGCTTTTTTATCCAACAAATAAAATTTTATTGATATTTTTAGAAAAAAAACTAAAAAAAAATGGAAAATGAAAATTTCCGTAAAGAGCTCAAAATAAATCAAAATATTTTCAAAATTTTACCGTGTATAGAAAATGCAAATATAAACAACCTGTGAAAATTTCATATATCTACGGTCATTTGTTTTAGAGTTACACCAAAAACCAAAATCGATTTTGTTAAAAATCGATTTTGCGTAAAAATTCCCGTTTTTCCTTAATTTTTCTTTTGTTTTTCACGTCGCTTTTGAAAACTACTGGGAAATTTTTATTTTTGACCCCCCAAAGTACCAACTAGATTCACTTTCCAATCATAAAAGTTACTGTTGAAGAAAATCGAAGCAGTTTTACTGTCCTAAAAGGTGA
>NW_021773820.1:0-1456 GCF_005508785.2 Acyrthosiphon pisum | reverse complement strand
TTGATCGCTCTTTTCTAGTTACACCATCAATTTTCAAACTAATAAGTTTATTTTTGGTTAGACAAATGATTTCATTTCTTATAGAATTGGCAGTTTCAGAAATATGTTGTATTATATTATGGCGATTAATACTTTGATTTCCTCCTAAAGCTTTCAGAATAGGATTTAAAATAGTCTGAAATCCAGAATCTTCTAACATTGAAAATGGTCTACCATTTACTGTAGTTAGTTCTATACATGCGTTTAATAAAGTATTAAAATCAAGTTTAACTAATACTGATTCCTTAGTTGTAGTAAACACTGCATTTAAATCTGTCTGTACCTGAATTAATATAATATAATATATAAATTTAATTTTAATTTTTATACACAAAGTATAAATCAGTTTATTAATAACAATGTAGCATACTTTTCTTTTTCTTTGATCTATACAATTCATTTCTGATGACATTCGTTTATCTTTATCTACTTTACTTTTTTTCCCCTGTAACTCTTCGTATTCTTTTCTATGATTAGTCCTTAAATGAGTCTCCATATTACCAAAGTGTAGTCCATTTAATGTAGTTTTACAATCTTCAACCAAACACTTGGAAAATATGTGTCCACTGGGTTAGTCTATGTTCTACCCATATTAATTAATAATTTACTTGGAAAATATCTAAAAAGTAAAAAGTAAAAATTCACATAATAAGTTAAGATAAATTATAATTCATAATTCATTATTATTTTGATTATTATTTATTTCTTAATAGTTAATACTTATAAAGTTATAATACTAGTTAATAGTCAAAGACAAATTACAAGTAAATTAAATAATAATGAAATAATAATATATAACTTACCCTTACAGAATAGTGGATACAGTTATAATTTATCACAAATTACAATGAATTTTCAACTATTTAACAATAGCAACATCTAATAAGTATACAATTAACAAGTACTATTTACGATAGTATTTGCTTAAAAGCATAGATCTTATGGCTTATACTCAAATTCTCTATGATCTTATAACTTATAAGACAAAAACAATACCACGACTAATAAACCTCCAAAATCAATAGATAATAATATAATATAATAATCATTGAACCGGAAACCATGTTATAGATTAGGTACTCTATGAACCACGAAAAACGTGGTGAAAGATAATAGAATTTACCGCTACCACTGCAGTGTGTGTGTGGACTACAATAATTAATCGTTCTATGCTATTTATATATTTTATTATCAACAATTATCAGAATTATACTTTTTTCGATAACAGAATTTTTTTTTCGTGGTACCTATAAATAATTTAATAATGTATAATACTATAATTTATTTCCGTTTTCGTTTTTGATTTCGTTATCGAATTTTTTTCGGTTTTTGGGATTTTTCGTTTAATAACGTTTTTTAAAAACGTTTTCAAAACGTTTTCCATACCTGGATTGAAACCAACCATATTAAAAAAGCC
>NW_021773819.1:0-762 GCF_005508785.2 Acyrthosiphon pisum | reverse complement strand
AAATGTGTAAAAATATGAATTTCAAACGCCCATAAAAATTTAATTTGAGTTTCTTATAGACATTTTTTTTTTGGTAAAGGTAGATTATCCCTATAAGGAATCTTGTATTACATTTTAAAATCTTAGATTTAAAAAGAAAAATTTTTATGAATTTATAACTCGAATAACTCGAATTTTCGTGATTTTTCCATATTTTGTCATTTTTTGAACTTTAAATGCTTAAAAAAAAAAACTGTGACTAACGATTTTTAATATTTTTCATCTGCTTTTGAAACAATATACTAGGAGCCTTCTATTAAATTTTCAAGCTTTTTTATCCAACAAATAAAATTTTATTGATATTTTTAGAAAAAAAACTAAAAAAAAATGGAAAATAAAAATGTCCTTAAAGAGCTCAAAATACATCAAAATATTTTGAAAATGTTATGGTGTATAGAAGATGCTAAGATAAACAATCAGTCAAAATTTCATGTATCTACGGTAATTTTTTTTAAAGTTACACCAAAAACCAAATTCAATTTTGTGAAAAATCGATTTTGCGTAAAAATTCCCGTTTTTCCTTAATTTTTCTTTTGTTTTTCCCGGCGCTTTTGAAAACCACTGGGAAATTTAAATTTTGACCTCCCCAATGCACCAACGATATTCACTTTCTGATCGAACAAGATACTGAAGTTGAAAATCGTAGCATTATTTCGACTACTTATCGTGTACAGACACAAAAAAAATAAAAAAAATAAAATAAAATAAAAAAACACACATCAT
>NW_021773818.1:0-939 GCF_005508785.2 Acyrthosiphon pisum | reverse complement strand
CAGCTCAAAAAGAGTCAAAATATTTTCAAAATTGTATGGTGTATAGGAAATGCTAATATAAACATTCAGTAAAATTTTCATGTATCTGCATTTATTCGTTTTTTTTAAATTACAACAAAATAAGGAAATCGCTACATGAGAAATCGAGTGAATATCCAGTGTTGTAAAAATTTGAATTTCAAACGATCATAAAAATTTAATTTGACTTTCTTATAGATATTTTTTGTTTGATAAAGGTAGATAATCTTATAAGGAATCTTGTATTACATTTTCATATCTTAGATTTAAAAAGAAAAATTTTTATGAATTTCTAACTCGAAATAATTTGCAAATTTTCGTGATTTTTCCATGTTTTGTCATTTTTTGAACTTTAAATGCTTATAAAAAAAACTGTGACTAACGATTTTTAATATTTTTCATCTGCGTTTGAAACAATATACTAGGAGCCTTCTATTAAATTTTCAAGCTTTTTTATCCAACAAATAAAATTTTATTGATATTTTTAGAAAAAAAACTAAAAAAAAATGGAAAATGAAAATGTCCGTAAAGAGCTCAAAATAAATCAAAATATTTTGAAAATGTTATGGTGTATAGAAAATGCTAAGATAAACATTCAGTCAAAATTTCATATATCTACGGTCATTTTTTTTAAAGTTACACCAAAAACCAAATTCAATTTTGTGAAAAATCGATTTTGCGTAAAAATTCTCGTTTTTCCTTAATTTTTCTTTTGTTTTTCCCGGCGCTTTTGAAAACTACTGGGAAATTTAAATTTTGACCTCTCCAATGCACCAACGATATTCACTTTCTGATCGAACAAGATACTAAAGTTGAAAATCGTAGCATTATTTCGACTACTTATCGTGTACACAGACACAAAAAAAATAAACAAAAAAATAAAAAAAAACACACATCATTGTAAAATCAATACATTCATCG
>NW_021773817.1:0-809 GCF_005508785.2 Acyrthosiphon pisum | reverse complement strand
TCCCGAACCCGTTATATCATAGAAACTATTACCCTAAGAACTTACTACTCATTTGAATTTTTATATTGATACGTCAATATTTTTAGAATAAATATCTACTAAGATATGTGTAGTATAGTTAAAGTCGTTTTAATTTAAACATCTCTTGACACTCCTTACGTAGTACAAGAAATCTAATGAATTTGAAAATATGGCCTATTAGTTTTATATCTTAAGTAGGTACCTATATTTAAAAATTCCTAAAACAGATTTCAAATAACTGTGTTATTAAAAAAAGGGGGATGAGTACGCTATTGTTAAATCACCTTTCATGTGACAGTTGTTTTTAGTTGAAATGTTGCAGTTGAATAAGATTAATTTTACAAGATACAACAGTGTCTAAAATAGTAAAATCCAAAGTTGAAAATGTTTGCACACTACCTTCATTTTATTCAATTATTATTAGAATAAAATGTAATATTATGGTCATAACAAATTTTGAAGTATAAGAAAAATTTAGTTGCTGCCGAGTGATTAATATGTAACACCGCCCATTTTTTTGAAAATTGAATCACATTAATAAAATTGTTGGCAAGAATATCGCAGAAATAAGGCGCCACATGAGTAGTAGATATCCTAGTCTCATATAATCAGCGTTGACCATGACAAATAATAAGAAGCATACAATTGTATAAAAAAGTTTAAAGTCGCGAAATACAAATTTAATACAACACCATAGAGGCATAGACGGTAGGTAAAATTAAAATAATGCCACTACCTAAATATGAGCTATGATATATAGTTATTAGTTATTAATTATTACATACAGT
>NW_021773816.1:0-921 GCF_005508785.2 Acyrthosiphon pisum | reverse complement strand
AAAGTTGTACCTTTCTGAAAGGAAAGTGAATCTAGTTGGTACTTTGGGGGGTCAAAAGTGAAAATTTCCCAATACTTTCAAAAGCGGCAGGAAAAACCTTTAAAAAAATAACGGAAAAACGCGAATTTTTTACGCAAAACCAATTTTTGACAAAAACGAAAACTTAATTTTACTGTAACTCAAAAAATAATTATTGTAAGCACTTGAAATTTGCAACAGATGTTTCGACTTTTTTTGAGCTATTTATAGACAAATGAAATTTTCAATTTTTCTAAGTATTTTTTTTTAAAATAACGATAAAAAATTTTTGGTTGGATAGAAAACTTTGAAAATTTAATACAAGGTTTCTTATAAGTTGTTCTCACAGTGATAAAAAAAAATCCAAAATCGTTAGTCACAATTTTTTTTTATAAGTGCTTAAAGTTTAAATTTATACGAAATATGTCAAAATTGCGAAAATTTGCAAGTAATTTTGTGGTTGAAAAATCGTAAAATTTTTATCTTTTATAACTAAGCTTTTAAAATTTGGTACAAGGTTCTCCATAAGTTTTTCTTTAAATATCTGTAAAAAAAACTCAACCGGACTAAGACAAAAAATTTTTAGGAGTGTTTGAAATTTAAATTTTTACAAAACCGCATTAAATAACGGTTTAGCCTCAAACGATTTTTGATATTTGTTATTATTCAAAAAGTATGAGTCGTAGACACTTGAAAATTTTACCAGTTGTTTAAATTGACATTTTCTTTATATAGTTTTATTTTCAAAATATTTCACTAATTTTTAATCTATTTACAGGCAATTGAAATAATCGATTTTTTTTGATTTTTTTTTTATAAATGTTGATAAAAAAAAATTAGCTGGGACAAAATACTTGAAAATTTAATAGAAGGGTCCACATATGTTGTTCTAACTCCCATTCA
>NW_021773815.1:0-1157 GCF_005508785.2 Acyrthosiphon pisum | reverse complement strand
TTTTACCTACTTACGCTACTAACGGGGTCCGCAATCCACCGCAGGTGGATTGCATACCTGGTGATATACGCTTCGTATATTGTCCGCGATCCGACGCAGTCGGATTGCCTACTTATGTGATTTAATGACTGATAGCTAGACAATCAAATACACCTATCTACTTTACACTTTTTATGAATTTTAACAACCAAAAGCAGTGGACTAACGGCAGGAGATCGTATCCATAGAAAATATATACCGATCATATCTATTTACAATGTTCTGCTAGACGCTCAAACTTTTAAACATTCCCGCCAAAGCGCCAAGTCTTATCTCCAATCCATATCAATAATCCTTATCAGAAATCCTAAACTTTCGTGACTTTGTGACTTTTATAATTCCAACGACATTGTCTCCAAAATCGGTATCCACTTTCAGCGAGTCCAACGGGCCCCGAGTTACACTTAGAGCTAGTCTTATACTATAAAACGTGAACCCGAGGGCGCAGCCGGTGTCGTAATTCCGAACTGCATAGGGGATATTGGAGGGAAAACGGGTCCCCGGCGGCGTTATCACTCTTTCTTATCACTTTTGGCGATTTTGCCGATTTTTTTCAAATATTTTACAGATTTCGAGTTTTACCTCCTCGGGGGGCCCCGTTCGGACCTTATTCGCCTTCCCCGATAGATTTAAGGGCCGCGCGCGGCCGCACTTTTTTCCCGGCGGGCCCGCCGCGGCCGAGAGCGCGTGCAAACCGAGCGCCGCCGTCGCGCGTGTCGGTCGATAATTTTTCGGAAAAGTCGAGTTTTAGCCCTTTTAGACGAGTCTGCCCTTCCCGTCGACGACTTTTTCGCGTTCCCCGCTAAATTTATAGGCGGCGCGCGGCCGCGCTTTCTCCGGGGGGAGTCCCGTGGCGGAGCGGGGTCGCGGAAAGCGGACGTCCCGCCGACGAGTAGGTATCGCTATATACGGGCATAAATACGTGCGTCGGGAGGTTCGATTTTTTTCGCGAATATCGCGTTTTCGACGTCCGAGGTCGGTCGAATTCGTCGTCCGCTGTCCGACGCGGTGAGGTCGCTCGCTACGACGCCCGGAGCGGACGTGCGAATCGCGTTCGTAATTCGCCGGGACGTCGAAACAGCTTAAGAGTCGTTGATTTGCCTCCACTTCTCAACTCA
>NW_021773814.1:0-778 GCF_005508785.2 Acyrthosiphon pisum | reverse complement strand
CTTGAACCACGAAAGCGGTCACCGATGCATGGAAAGCCATGATGCAGGTCCATAATAAAATAAATGTTTTTAAACAATTCTCGAAATACACACTTATATTCATAAATGTCTCTTATTACTCACGGAATAATAAATAAAAGGGTGGCATCTGTGGACCGTGGTAGATACAATTGTTGATTAAAAATAAATCACTGGACCTTGTCAATTTTACACTTGAGTCAACATGACAATTTTTGATTTGAAATTAAACTGACGGTATTTATTATGTCAAGTCAAAGTCAAACTGATTGGCGAGTGAAAGAAATTAAGTGAGCCTCCTATAAATATTATTAAGGTAGGTACTTACATCGTTTTCTTTAAAAATGTGGTTTCTGTGCCAATTTTTTATGACCTTTAAAATTATAATAGATCAACTTTTTTGAATAAACTTTCTGAAATAGTATGTCGTGTGATGTGTGAGATGTGAACAGATATGTGTGGTCGATACAAAAACAATATATGACGTCTTAGTTCTCGACGCGCACACACACACACACACACACACACACACACACACACACACACACACACACACACACACACACATGCACACAAACACACACACATGTTGAAAGACAGTGGTACCATCATAACATGCAAGCGAGAGACTCGGGTTCGACTCCCGTCCAGTGGCTTGATTTTTGACGTTATTTCTCCTGCAGAAGTTAACAAGTGGTACCATAACAATGTCAGTTTATGCATCTCAATTTTCAGTTGGAGAAGTCATTTAAAGAACGAC
>NW_021773813.1:0-891 GCF_005508785.2 Acyrthosiphon pisum | reverse complement strand
GTTTTTTTTCATGATTTGTACACAGTTTAGTCAATTTTTATATTTAATATATTATATTTTCCTATATATTTATAAATTAATTTTAGGTACTTCATAATTATCGGTAATAATAATCAGTTCTTTGGCTATTTTATTTAAGTATTTATGTTTTCATTGTTAACTTCATAGTATAGTTATTGTTTTTTTTATATTTTCAAAATATATAAAAGTGTTTAATATCAGTGATTGATTATTTAAATACACTGTACAATATAATTCACTTTTTATTCAGTTTTTTTTTGTTTAGCGCAATGTGTGAAAAAATATAAATATAAATCATGTATTTTATTATTTTTCAAGTTAAAAGAATATGTAATCTATACTCTATGTAAACTTTAAAACATTAGTATATATACAGTATATTAGTATACATATATGTATATATAGTATAAACATATACATATATTAGTATATATTTTTTTTTTAATTTTCTTTTGTTTGCATTTTTTTTTTCTGTAATTTATGGCTATAGTTATTTTAATTTTTCCAAATATTTTGATCCACTATGATATGTTTTGAATAGATTGTATTTAATTCACCATATTGAAGTCATCGGATAACCGAATTTAGATTTACTAAGAATGTTAACGAGCTATTTTAGCGACACATGAAACAATCGAGTAAACAATCGTAACATGGAGCCTTTTCACAGGCCACTGGAACTGGTGCCATCTGTACACTAAACCCATTGTATTTCATAATAAATCATTATCTTCATAAAGGTATTTTCTATCAAAATTTACGAATATACATCTATTATGAAAGCAAAGTTGAATATTATATTATATGTATTTGTGTGCGTGCGTGTGTGTGTGTGTGTGTGTGTGTGCCTGTGTGAGAGAGAATCACTCA
>NW_021773812.1:0-783 GCF_005508785.2 Acyrthosiphon pisum | reverse complement strand
TTTTTCGCCGCCCGGACCATTCGCCGCGAAAGGGCTAACCTCCCCACAAAATATCAATAATACCAAATTATGTACCTACCTATCATTAAATATAGGTATAACAATAGGTATTAGGTACAAAGATTATACAATTTTTTCAAACCTCACCACCCGAATATTTCATGCGTTTATCCCCGATTATCACATTTTTGATTTTGAAACATAAATTTCGATATGTTTCTCAATTTAAATCAGATACATTTTATCAACCCTCCTACTGGAATTCGCAGCTTTAATTTCCGTTTGTGCATAAATGCGCAGCTCATAGGCATGCTCACGGGGGTGGAGCCATTCGCTTTCAGTGCTTGCACTCTGTTGGGCCGGGGTCAAACGCTTTTATTTTAGAATCCATAATAAATAATAATATAACAAAGTCCCACAAAACAATACTTATCAGAAAGAAAAAATAACAACATATTTTGTAGGTAGGTATACGTTCACGGCTTAATGGCACGTGACAATAATTATGAAATTATTATAATATATATCTATATAATATAAACTTGAATTTCTGAGCGTACATTTGGTATGTTACGCGTTTTTAAGACGGAGGCAACTCATACGGGTGTGGTCCTCTTAACACGGCAGGCCATTTTTTAAGAATATTTTTTGTGTCCAAATGGACACACTCTAAAGTACAATGGACACCCAGTAAAGTAAGATTTTACTAACTTTGTGTCCACTAGAATAAATATTAATATTAATATTGTAGTAACTAATAATATTAGATATAATAAATGTACC
>NW_021773811.1:1650-8114 GCF_005508785.2 Acyrthosiphon pisum | reverse complement strand
GTGCATAAGATGTATGTTGTAAAATGTAATGTTGTAAAATATACCATTTTAATCATGGTTAGGAAAAACCCAAATTTTATCTAAGTGCACTATTTTCATAAATGTTAACATTTTTTTCTCTGTACAAATACACTTGTATACATAGTTGAATGTATTTATGTTATTAAAAATACAATTTATTTTTTATTTTTAATTGTTTTATTTTAAATACCTATCCGTTGTAATACTGTGAAAGTTGTTTAGTTATTCAACTAAACTATATTTTGTTTAGTTTTATCTATCTAACATTTTTAAATATGTACTCAAATAAAGAAAAAATTGATATGGTAAAATGCTATACTGAAATGATGATGAATACTAGAGCTGCAGAAAGGTTTGAAATTATTTTGTAAATAATAAGTTTATTTTAAAGTTTAAACAAATACATATTATACATATATCTTAGTGAAGAAAAAAATAACGGTCCAGTTAAGTGATCTACAAAAAACTAATAAATACAAATAATTGTTAAATTAAAAAATGTTATATTAAATATAGATTATACAAAAATCGGTATCCCGATCGTTCTTGTCCAGCACATTCGAGATTTTATTATTTATATAAAAATCTTGAAGAACATGGGAGCTTTACAAAACCGAAAAGTAGAGTTTCAACTGTAACGAATGACAGCAATTCTTTTTCCGTGTTGGCCAAATTGATCGAAAATCCACAAATATCTTTGAGAACTGTAGCAGGTATTCCTAATAAATAAAAATTAAAAATTAAAGTTTATTCTGAGTTTAAAATTCCAGATGAATTAAATATGACATATTCTTCGGTACAAAAAATTGCTAAAAAACACAAATATCATGCATACCTGGCCCATCCTGTACAGCAACTTCAAGCAAATGATTTTGAAAGGCGGCTTAATTTTATTGCTCATTGTTTGGTTAAATTAGACGATGATACTGCATTTTTAAAGAGGGTTCTTTGGACTGATGAGGCAAAATTCCATAATAATGGACAAGTGAACCACCACAACAATCACTACTGGAGTGATTTAAATCCCCACTGGATGAATGAAACCAATAGACAAGTTCGTTGGGGTATAAATGTTTGGTGTGGAATTACTGATGAGTATTTGATTGGTCCATATTTCTTTGATGAAAATCTTAATGGCAACAAATATCTTAATTTTTTGAAAAATGATTTACCGATCCTGTTGGAAAATATTCCGCTTCAACATCGTTTGAAATTGATTTGGCAGCAAGATGGTGCACCAGCACATAATACGTTAGCTGTACGAAAATATTTAAATAAAATATATGGAAACAACTGGTTTGGAACCCACAGCCCCATTATTCAATGGCCAGCTCGTTCTCCGGATTTAAGCGCTCTTGACTTCTTTTTTTGGGGCCATCTAAAAAATGAAGTATACAAGGAAGAGGTTAAAAGTGTAGATGAACTCAAACAAAAAATAAAAGACTGTTGTAACAAAATTAAAAATGTAATGCTAAAAAAAGTTACATCCACTGAGGTAATGAAGCGACTGGATATTTGTTTAGCCGAAAATGGCAAACAATTTGAACACAAAATAAAATATAAAAATATATAAATATTTATCTTTTTTTCTATATAGTGTACTATTATAATATATGTATATAAATAATTATATTATTATTATAATATTATATGTATTATGTATATTAATTGTATATATTTTGCATGTTTTGCATGTTAAATAAACAGTCTGTTAAATATACTAGTTAATGTAAATTTGTATACTTACAAATAAGTATTTCTCGTACCTACAACAAATTGGTAGGTAAGTTGTACGCGGCATGGTTAACTCAAGTAAATTAATTTTAATAAATCATTTGACAATTGACAGCTAGCACTAGCAGCTAGTTCAAACCACAGTTAAAGGAGTGATGAGATCCAGCTGCTGGATTCACACCCCACCGTGTCATGTCGTGTTCTGTATATTTAAATTTAATACATAGGTACAGAATTGTCACACGTTACCTACAAGTACAATATATTCATAATCAACTTAATAACTTTTAACTACAATAACCATTGACAATGACAATAGTCAATAACCATTGTTAACCAAAATCATACCACCATGACACGTAAATGATAATAACGTAAATATTATAATTTAAAATTTGTAATAATCATAGACCATCTTATCACAGAATATAACAATAAATAATGATCTTATAGACCTCATATACCACACTCTTATACCATCTTATACCACTGACCATCACGAACATGGAAAACGTTATCTTTGTTAGTGCTGATCACAGAATAACCAGAATATGGGATAACTAGATAGCGCTGTAATCGTATAGATACCCCCACCATGATATTTACATGACATATTTTTCGGTCACCATTTACAGTCCATAATAATTCTGTTATTAGATAAAAGCAGGTACAAAAACCTTGGGTTGAACAATATCGTATTTATTAGTTATAGCTTCTGGTCTTTTCGAACGAAAAATACTATCTACTTATAAACAGTAGCACAATGTTACTTATGAGAAACCACCAAACTTTGAGGCACTATATCTCGCTAATGGATTAACAAAAAATAAAAATTTTAACGTTATAATACATAAAAAAAATAGTTTTATTATTTTATATGATTTTTATTATGGGTTGCCATTTGAAAATCAAAAGTTGATAATAGTTTGACCAATAAATATAAGGGTGAAAAAAATTAAAATGTTATACAAATGTAGAAAAGTATGTAACTAAAATTTTTAGAAAAAAAAATTTGGTAAAAAGTCTATACTTTCAGAAATAATGAGTGTTCTTCGATAAAAAAATCACCCTGTAGATACCTTTTAGTTTGACAAGCATAATGACAGGATAGTAGTGGATAGATCACCTCATAATATTGCCTTACTAAATTAATGAGTGAAAAAGAAATAAATTAATGAATTAATTACTTACGCCATTGAACTTTTCTCCGTTAATGTGGCTTCCGATGGAACACATAGTTTTTTTTTTTCAATTTTGTTTTTGTCGGTATTCTTTATAATACTTCTATCTTAGAAGTTAATTCACTATTTTCAACATTTGATAGATCACTTTCACAATACATTATTAATAAAATAATAATTTCATTTAAACAAGTCACATACCCGCGTTGACTACTAAACAGCTGATGCGCGCGAGAAGCTAAAAATTATTTTGAAAATAAAATTCTTATCACTTTCCTTATCAATAAAAACAATATTTAAGAAAATCCCAATAAATCCTATCAAAAACTCAAAACCCCGAGTTTCCCCTTGGCGAGGTGGGTGTTGGTACTCTCCCGGACCAAAATCCATCAAAAAAGCAAAATCCAAAAGGGGGGGGAGGAGGTGCCCCCGTTCCCTAAAGCGGAAAACGGTAGTCTTCATAATAAGAATGGGTTCCCCCTTGGTCCGAGGTCTTTAACTTGAATTCCGGCCGAGTTACACTCAACTCAAAATGTGGGGGGGGGTGGGGGCTTTGGTTCCCTAATGTTGAAAATTCTGGGGCCTAAGAAATTGAGATGCCCATTTGTCCGGGGTCTCTAAGGCCCGGTTTTTCAGTAGTATCACTAACTGCTAGATAAGTAACTGTTGGATAAATTTATTTGGCAGATAAAGTTATGATTATGCTGCTTTCCGTTTATCAGTAGTAATCCTTCAGATAGTTATCTCCTAGATAATTAACTAGAAGTTAAGGAATTGATAGTGGATATTAATTACTTTGGTACAAGAAGTCACTCTCGTAATTGATCAAAATTACTGTTATCATTATACTTTATTGAATTATCATCATTTTTAGATAACTAGGTAGCCTAGGTATTGCCCATTTGCCAATTGCCTGTTTAAATATTTTTTTCACATTTTTGAGTTCATATATTAATAACTTATAATTATTAATTAATATTTTTAATTATTTTAATAGTATATTCGTCATAATAAATACGTATACTGTATAAATCTATTGTTTATGGAAAAAAGATCAGCTTCACTCATTAAAAAACGAGTAAGGTCGACTAATTTTTCCTTTAGTGAGAAGGAATTATTGTTGAAGTTTGCACTTCAAAAAAAAAGAGTTTTGGAGAATAAGGAGTCAAATGCCTTGTCATGGAACGACAAAAACCTAGCGTGGATCGGTATTGCCGAAAAATATAATGCTGCAACACTTGGCTGTGTACGTAATATTTTTTATAAAATAGATTATAATATATTTTAGTTTTCTCAATTTTACTCAACAATCATGTATTGTACATAACATTTTTTTGTACTTTTTTGATACCTGGCACTGAATTTATTGATTTTACAATGATGTGTTTTTTTATTTTTGTGAAAACAGTTTACATATATAAAAAAAACTACGAAAAATCTGACTCAAAATAAAAAGTTGTATCCAGCCTAAAAGCATATATATGTTAAAAAAATACCCCAATTATCAATGTTGAAGGAGCTATCTAGGTTGAAAATTGGTTCTGATTAATGTTCACTTAAACCTTAATATTGTTATTGTCTTAGAAATTAGAATAGTATTCTATATTAATATTTATTTACTAAAATTCTTACTTTAAAAGTTATTTTAGTTATTATTTTGTTTAATCGAAATCCTACTTATTATAGCCGAGAGATCCCACTAACCTAAAGCAAAAGTATGAAAGCATTAAGAAAATGCTTAGGGGGTCTAAAAAAACTTTGTTTGAAACTGGCGGTGGACCACATGTGAAACAATATGAAGCCCAAAGTGATTTGGAAAATGAATTGTATTCTATAATCAAAATATCAGCGGAAGGTTTACCTTGTACTTTTGATAGCGATGTTCCAATTCGTAAGTTCCTACTCCTTTCTACTCCTATTAATAAATACAATTTATTATATATTATTCTATAATGTCCTACACTCCTACTGTAAACATTTCTTCTCTCCTTTGTAAAATGTTAAGTCCTATTGGCTATAATTTATTGGTTAAACATTAACACTATTCTAAATTTTTTTTTTTTCATTCTATTATACTTGTTAGATAAATATGGAAAGAAAATGCTGGTGAGACATAGCTTTAATTCTAATTAATAACCACCATTAGAATTTGGGATACCTAATAAATTATCATTTATTTGCTGATTATGTGCTATTTGAGTAATATTAACATACATTACCTATTTTGTTTTTATTTTTAACAGCTTAAAATTAATGCAATAATTTGTATTCTTATATTCTTTTAGAACTATTAAAATACCACCACAAGATCCTGCTTCATACAGACCCATAAGTCTTCTCCCAACCTTTTCTAAAATATTTGAGAAAATTCTTTTAAAAAGACTCCTTCCTCTTGCTTCTTCAAAAAACATAACACCACACACATCATTTGGATTCAGACCAAAACACTCGACATTACACAGAACAGTCGATATCATATCCAGCTCCCCGGATAAAAAAACTTGTACACTCAATTAGCAAAATTATATTACTTTAAATATCACACCAACTCAACCTCTCATAGTAACCCATTAATAAAACAACTTCCTGGTATGTATGTAGAAGACTCAAAAGACAGTGGCCTAGAGACCTACTAAAATAAAAAAAAACCCTTGATACTTAATATGTTCCCAGCCGGATGGTGCTGCTGAGTGCCTGCCCATAAATTTTAAAATCTCCTGTCACTTACCACTAAATATCAAATTTGCTTATTGTACTTAACATTGTATAAATTGTAAATTATTTCAAATATAAAAAAAAAAAAGCAGGTAAGTGGATGTCGCTCTGCTGTACAGTAGGTTACAAGTGGGTCATTGTATAATGGATTGTATTTGACCTGATTTCAATGATTATATAATAAAATTGATTCTGAGCGGAGACGGTTTGTCAGTCTGGTTATTTTATATTGTTATTATTTATTATATCATGTATAAGTTGAATTAATATTATAATACTATAATTATTTATTCGTTTCTATGATGATAAACAAAGTGTTAGAAATTAAAATCCCATTTTTAGCGTTTTTAGTAATTTTTCAAAGGCATTAATTAACTACCTATTGATAAAATCGAAAAATGACCTCTCCAAAGTACCATCTTGATCTAATTTGCTAAAAATTAAGGTGCTATATGTTGAAATCGAAGCACTCCTTCTGGTAGAAATTTTGTATACAGTATATAAAAAAAAAATAACAAACACCATTGTAAAACCACTAGCTTCCTTGCTCCGCTCAGAATCTAAAACTATTAGAATGAGATAAGCCTGAAAAATGTTATTGAAAATAAATGTATAATATATTAAAATTTATTGACAATATGATGAAAATATTTGTTTAATGCATTATTTTCCAATTTATTTCTATGAACAAAATTCATCACAATACAGAAACAAGTACGGACGATTGTGTTGAAGAAATATGTTGTAAATGGAGAGGAGCTTGATGATAATGCGCTATCAACGCATGAACATTTGTCATTTACTAATCGTAAT
>NW_021773811.1:0-1600 GCF_005508785.2 Acyrthosiphon pisum | reverse complement strand
AAAAATCTTTTAAGTTTGGAAAATTATTCAAATTAGATTCATTTAATTATGACTTGAGTAATATCAATTTTGATTTAAACCCATTTATAGAACTCATTATCTCAATTATTGTCCCATCTTTTCCTTGAAGTTCAACATTTAAAGTGTTTAAATGAGCCGTTATATCTGTTAAAAAAGCTAAGTTCTGAAGCCATGTATTGTTTGTTAAACAATCATAATTATCGCCTCT
The DNA here is from genome assembly GCF_005508785.2 of Acyrthosiphon pisum. Classification (NCBI taxonomy): domain Eukaryota; kingdom Metazoa; phylum Arthropoda; class Insecta; order Hemiptera; family Aphididae; genus Acyrthosiphon; species Acyrthosiphon pisum. The sequence continues at coordinate 1,371 of NW_021773811.1, read as the reverse complement.
GGATTTTAAAAACTCTATTATTTCAGGAAGTAAACATTGAAACCTTTCTAGAAATTTACCACGGCTCAACCATCTAACATCCGTATGCAGTAATAAATCACAATGCTGAGAATTGTTTTCTTCTAATTTTAATTTAAAAAGTCGCCTTTGCAAGCTTCGTGAACGTATAGAATTGGCTATTTTAAAAGCAATGTCCATTATACTACTTGTATTCAATATTTTTCCACACAATGCTTGTTGATGTATCACACAATGGAACGTTATAAAATTTGGAAAATTATTATCATTCTTACACAAAGCAATAAAACCATTATTTTTACCTATCATAGCTGGAGCCCCATCAGTCGTAATACAAACTAATTTATACAAAGGTAAATTTGATTTATTGACAAAATTAATAAAAGCTTGATAAATATCCACACCTCGTGTCGTACTTTTCATAGGGATTATAGTTAATAATTCTTCTTTTGAATTAAAATTTTAAAAAACTAGTCGTATAAATATACATAGTTGAGCGGTATCTGTTATGTCTGTTGATTCATCGAATTGAAGTGAAAAATAAACACATTCTTTGATGTCTTGTTTTAATATTTCAACTAAATTTTGTCCTATAGATTCTACTCTTCTAGTCACAGTTTTACGAGATAACTATAAATCGTTTATAGCTGATAAAATTTCTGATTTATTTTTAAAGTTTTCAAATAAAGCATCTGCGCCTTCTAAAAAAGCTTATTTTACTATTTCACCGGTTTGAAATGATTTTTTATTCTTAGCTAAAACATGACTAATTTGAAATGAAGCAATTGTTGCTGCTTTGGATTTTAAAACTGGTTTAGTAAAAATCAATTGTTGTTTATCAATTTCAAGTTTTAATTTTTCTAATTGCTTTTTACGTACTTCAGTTTTAGGAGGGAAATCTATATCAAATTTTGAATTCGTAGTTCTAAAATGTCTTCCTAGATTACCTTTTTTTGTTGTGGATATTGTTATTTGACATATCAAACATATGCACTTGTCTTTCAACATTGTAAAAAAAAAATCCATTTCCCATTCTTGATGAAAATGATAAGTTTTTTGTTTTTTATGTGCACTCATAGTTATAAATTTTAAACACAACAGACACTAACAGAACACAGTGAAATGAACATTCGTGACCGATAAACATTTGACACACGAAACCAGATTACAATTAAACAGATGAAACTTATCGACAATTCGATAACAATTCGTGCGCGTGTCCCTAAAAATAAATTCTAACATGATCGACATTGAAATTGTCCGCGATCGACCGTTTGGCCGCCCCTGGTATAATGGATAGAATTAAATTTGAATTCAATGATATAATATCACTGTATAAGAAAAACAATTCTG
>NW_021773809.1:0-1150 GCF_005508785.2 Acyrthosiphon pisum | reverse complement strand
AATAATTTGCCAAATTTTCGTGATTTTTCCCATATTTGTCATTTTTTGAACTTTAAATGCCTTAAAAAAAAAACTGTGACTAACGATTTTTAATATTTTTCATCTGCCTTTAAAACAATATACTAGGAGCCTTCTATTAAATTTTCAAGCTTTTTTATCCAACAAATAAAATTTTATTGATATTTTTAGAAAAAAAACTAAAAAAAAATGGAAAATAAAAATGTCCGTAAAGAGCTCAAAATACATCAAAATATTTTGAAAATGTTATGGTGTATAGAAGATGCTAAGATAAACAATCAGTCAAAAAGTCATGTATCTACGGTAATTTTTTTTAAAGTTACACCAAAAACCAAATTCAATTTTGTGAAAAATCGATTTTGCGTAAAAATTCCCGTTTTTCCTTAATTTTTCTTTTGTTTTTCCCGGCGCTTTTGAAAACCACTAGGAAATTTAAATTTTGACCTCCCCAATGCACCAACGATATTCACTTTCCCATCGAACGAGATACTGAAGTCGAAAATCGAAGCATTATTTCGACTACTTATCGTGTACACAGACACAAAAATAAAAAAAAATAAAAAAAAAACCACACATCATTGTAAAATCAATACATTCATCGTTTCACTCAGAATCTAAAACTAAAATAATATATTAATGTATGTATTGTGGTTACACTTATCCCGATTTGTTATGATACCGTACTTTAATTATATGTAACCAGTGTCCTCTTCGATCGCACTTAAATACATGGTATGTACATACATCCATTTACATATTATTTTCTATGAGCATGGCAGTCGACAGCCTATATTATTATTAGGTATATAAAAAAAATATGGCTAAACATTTACGTCAGTAACGGTTGTCGCCTATGACATAGGTATTCACTTCAAAAAAACACACACATCATGATACATCATCACATAATCAATAAATCAATGCATCAATACATTTACATAATAAATACATTCATCGCTCCGCTCAGAATCTAAATTGTATTTCATATAAAAAATACATTTGTTTAAAACTACAAAATATTGACAGTATTTTAATTATAATATGTAATATTATCTAACGCTGTGTACAAAGCGTAAAAATATATATTTCAAAATAAATGTATTTAATATGTATACCTTCCTATTTTGCCAAA
>NW_021773808.1:0-1836 GCF_005508785.2 Acyrthosiphon pisum | reverse complement strand
GAGAAGGACCGAATGGCAACACTGTCGGTGGGAGTCAGCGGGTACCGAGGAGACCGGTGACTACACTAGTATTGGTTATCATGTAAAACATCATTATTTACTATTTGATGATGTGATATTATATATATTATTTGTACTGATATTATTAATTGTACCTATAGAGATAAGTTAGTGGGCGCCCATCCATTACATATGAATATAAAATACTGTAATTTTCTATATTAATATACCTACTTCTTGTGGTTAATCATTCAAACGTATATTTGAGTTAAGCATAAGGTGCCCACTTTCCCGTGTTTTTCGCGTTGCGGTGCTTAGCGCAGTCATTTTGTTCGGTCGGAGTGTGGGCCAATAAAAACTAGTTAAAATATTATTAGGTGTAGCCAAGTCGGCCGACGTCCTCTGGGTCGGCATTAAGGATTTGTGCGACAGTAAACGTCAATACAACTCGTATGAAACGTCATCAAATTTGGACAACGGCAGTTACCACAACATCGGCGCAACGTAAAAGTAACAATAAACGCAATGTTACAAGTTGATTTGAAACGTCTCTGAAACGTTTATGTGACCGAATATTGCACAGTGGGTAGCAATTGAATAATATAAGTTATATAGGTACCTATATTATAAAAAAAATTGTATGTATAGGCTATATTATATTATTTACTATAAGTATTCTGTATTTATAGATACTATTTTGAAATGTGTTTAGTGACTGTATACTGCAGATTATGCGACAAACATTCGTAATAGACAATAGACGTGAATGCGAATATAATATAAACTATACTCGTCCTTGCAAATCGCATGCAAATAAAATATTATTAATATTTCAACGACCGCAGCCACACAGAGGTAAATTATACGTCACGGAGCTAAAAATCAAACGGTTTTTTTTATTGCGCTTGATATTATCATGATGAAAACAATTTCATGGAGACCTAAAGTATCCACAACACTGCAGCGTATATATAGGTATGTTCTCTATCAAATTCAAGTACCAAGTACCGCAGTGATTACAGCGTGGGTATATATTATATACGCTCGATATTTAGAGAGTCGACCACAGGATGTGTATACCTATATTTATTATTTATACCGTGGTTAAAGAAACAATTTAAAATTAAATTAACGACGTATTAAATCAAATCCTAGTTTCGTGTATATTTCTGTGCACTGCAACATGTTGTGGACATAAAAATCAACTGCCATCACGGCCCGGACTCGGTAATTTGCGTAGTGCACGACCGTAAAAATATAATATACGTATATATAATATTATGTATACATAAGTATACAACATTATTATTTATTATGTATACACGTATACCTACATAGGAAAAGTCAAATCGCGCGCGGTTCTATGATAATAATAATATAAAAATAACGAATAACGTAGGTATAGATGATGATAATACCTACGTAACATAGATACTATAATATAATATTTTCGAAATATCATCATTTTGATCGTCGCAATGTTCCCACGACCGATTTTTCGATATATACCTAGTGTGCACTATCGTAGCTCTATATTATATTTACGTTATTTACAAAGATCCATTCCATAACGACTGAATTTCATATTTAATCACACGTATAACCGCATCAAGCACACAAAGCAAAACAGATAATATAATTACAAACAAATATTGTGCTTAAGACGCCCGGTGCCTATGTGATTTTGTGCTCAAAAACACGGTTTACGGGAATAATGATCCTGCCCTGTAAAGTTAACCAAATTTGATAATTTTTTTTTTATTAATAGAGGAGAATATTCTACAGCCCGCATCGAACTCCTTTTTTCGATATTTTCATCTCAAACTTAATTATAAG
>NW_021773807.1:0-799 GCF_005508785.2 Acyrthosiphon pisum | reverse complement strand
AAAGAACGTCGTCGTGAACGCACGTTCACGCGTTCACGTTCATTTTTAGTTAAATGATGACTTTAGAGTTAAATCATACACCTACGTACAAACAGCATGGGGTCCGTGATCTACCATAGGTAGATTGCCTACCTGATAATATACTGCTGCGAATCAAAATCTTTATTCCGGGAAACTGATTAGTTAAGATACATTTTGAATACCATACACCGAAACGAATTGTACATTAAGTCCGAGTCATATAGAGTTGGTACATTTAACGGGCAACGAAGTGCGCGGGATCGGCTAGTCTATATATATAAAGAGACTTGTCCTGGGTGATTCATCATCGCCTAGCCGGAACTGCTGAAGCTATGGATATGAAATTTTCAGTAAATGTACTTATTACTATGTATAGGCGCACTAAGAAAGGATTTTTCGAAATTCGCATTTTAAAGAGGTGCTCAAACAGGGATCTCGAGATTCACGATGGAAATTGGAAATTTTATTTTTATTTATTTTTTAAATAGTTGCCATTGGTTACAGTCTCCAGTGGAAATTAGTATTTATTTATTATTGGTTTCCATTGGTTATTTGGGCAGATCAGGTACAAGCTAGCACCAAATCAAATTATTGAACATTGCAGCAAGTTACATCCAAAAACAGTTGAACAATCATAATTTTTTTTAGTTACAATTTTTTACTGATAACGGAGTGCACGGGTTCAGTTTGGTATGAATGTTTGTGTGTATAGATTAAACCTCTAGGAAGAAGACAGACTAATTTAGGAATGGTTAAATTTGGTTTTTTTTATTCATCT
>NW_021773806.1:0-1000 GCF_005508785.2 Acyrthosiphon pisum | reverse complement strand
CGAGGCCGGTGCGCGACCGCCGTGTGAGGGCACGGCGTCAATTCCCTCAACGCCGCGGGGCCCCCCCACATCCCGAAGTACCATTCTCGGTCCCGTTAGGAAAGCACATCAATGGTGGGATGCAGGGACCGAGCGTCTTCGGCTGTGAAACCTCTGCTGTGATCCTACCGAGATTTGGGCCGTGTACCCGGGCTCACGGTTGGCCCTTACCGGCAGCGATCGCCGCCGGCGCGGTGGCCGCGACCCCCAAGTTTGAGGCTCGGTAGCCTATCCACACCTCCCAGAGGCATCACCGAGGTGATCGACTAGCTCTTCACGAGGTCGTGGTCAGAACCTCCAACACCCTAGTCCCCGGAGGTTTCGGTGTGTCCGCGTCCCAGACGCCGGCCCCGGCTGGCCAGATTCCCTTTTAGTCGCCTCTTACGACAAGCAGGAAATACTGATGCTGTATTGTGGACGGCCCCAGCAACAGGGCCGAACTCCTCGCCCATGGAGCATGAGCACGCCCCTGGTCAGGACGCGCTCGAGCGTGCCCCGCCGCTTGTGCCGCTTACACCGTGCGTGCTCATCCGGGGCGCCCCGAGACTATGCGCATACACCGCCTGGTGTGGCTGCGTCCTGACCCATGATAGGTCCTATCTATCAGTTCTGTTCTGTAAACTGTTTTTACTAAATTTCCTAAGGGCCTCATAAGTGCGCCTTGTTTTGAGGAAGGCTCCACTGCCAGGAGGCCAGGCTTCACCTTCTTCCACCATTGATGTTTTTAGTTCTTCGCGGAACGTCCTCGTCCTTGTGCAGAACAGGAGTACGTGCCTCACTGTCTCTGCCCCGTTGCCACAAGCACAGTTCGGGGTTGGCTGTAACTTGAATCCAGTAGCTCGACCCATGCCCCATTTGGCAGACGTCATCTGACGGAGTCTGCGATACATGCCTTCTGATTTGGTTTTTAGGGACAGCACGTGGTCCCAGTAACTTTCCCTGGGATCCAACGTCACGCCCA
>NW_021773805.1:0-901 GCF_005508785.2 Acyrthosiphon pisum | reverse complement strand
TGGTAAATAATAATAAAGACAATAATTATACTTTATAGAAGACCAATAGGGTATTAGATATATTAAAAAATAAAATACTACGACCATGAGTCACGGACTCACGGATTCTGTTTGTTATGAATTATGAGTTATCTTATAACTTAACCGTTTATTTAATAACTAACGTATTTTTATGTGATTAACGTTAACCCAGTATAAGGTATACTTCCATATCATATAACCACGGAACCACGATGTCAGCTGCAATTATTGCAGAGAGCACAATATAAGATAGTAGGCACTATCAGTCTCTAGCATAGATAATAGATATGCCATGCAAACTTATCACACGGGAAATAATTGGAAAAATATTTGAGGTTATAACATAGATAATAGTATGGTCTCTACCACGGATATAGATACTAGTATCTATATCCGTGGTCTCTACTCTCTAGACGCTCGTATCTGTTAATACCTAATCGCAAACCAGTCTAATCAGACATCATCGTATTGTTGTGTGTCCGTTGTCACTTGTCACAAATTGTCCGTACTCCATACTTAATAGGTATTTAATGGGGTCGAGGGGATTACACGCGAGTATTGCGCATGTGACACTAATGGTCCAATTACTTAAAATATGACATTATGACAATAAGTTATTGTAGCGGAAGCGAGTAGGTACAATGATTATCACTATTATACCTTGGGTTCAAACGATAAGGAATTTATTACTTTTAACTTCTGGTCTTTATAAACGATAAGTATTATTATGACCAGTGGCGAAATCACCTTCCGTGGGGCGAACGGCGGACACCCAAGCAAATGGATATTATACAATACATTTAGGGGCACAATTCATCCTTACTGCGCCTACTTGAATTGATTTTAAAATGTAATACCTTTTGCCCTGGGGCATAAAAAT
>NW_021773804.1:0-1626 GCF_005508785.2 Acyrthosiphon pisum | reverse complement strand
TACATCATGGTCACCTGCATTTACCTTTATCATTTTCATACTGTTAGCCGGTATGTTTTCGTTTTCGCAAACTACCCGCACTATTTGTTTATCAGTCGACTCATATGGGATACCTCCCTCCTGATACGGCATCATCATACCGTAGGCAAACTGTAATTGATCAGTTGTTTTGATAAATGTGACATTTTCGCAATCTGTAAAGGAACGCCCAATTATCATGTCGTATTGTTGGACTTGGTCGTCAACTACCACCAGTGTGATGAGCTCACTCACTTCATCAATATGTATGGTCGCTTGTGTTTCACCATAACTCGCTATTGATTGAGCATTTCCGTAGACGTACATGTTTACTGTTTTAGGTCGCACCTCCAAACCATAGGATTTTGCAATAGTCTTTGTTATAATAGTGAAAGCACTACCGGTATCGACTAGACCTCGGACGGTTTTCTTGTTGTCGTTGATACGCACTTCTTTCATGTAATACATGAATTTACTTTTAGTTTGACAACTCACTAAACTCACATCCGGCGTATTGGCTACTTCACAATATTTAGATGTATGTCCCTCCAATTTACACTTAGTGCATTTAAGTGGTCGTCGTGGTTGCGTACAATCCCTTGCAACATGTCCGAACAGTTGACAATTGTAACAACGAGGTCCATCATAAGTTTTACGAAACTCTTTCTTCACTGGACTACTTGTAATTGCATTCTGTTTATCCGTACCGACCTTTGGTACACTTGTACTTTTCGCGGCGAGTACTTGTCTACCCGGTGTCGACGTATTACGGAAACGTTCACCACGAATTAAACTCACTTCGTTGTATTCACGAATATCAGCCATCAACTCTTCTTCAAGTACATGTCCATTACTCATTAATGCACTTGACATATCTCGAGAATGTAACCCGACGCAAATCATTTTCTTGGTTTCACTCATCGATAATTTCAGCCGGCGACACATCCGCACTTTGTCGTGGAAATAAGCGAAGACCGTTTCATTCTTTTGTTGAACACGCTCGTACATTCTCTTCCACGTTTCTGTTACTTCTTCTGGTGCCATAAACATAGCTTCGAACGATTTAGAGAATTTAGCAAAAGTGTTAAGTTCAACCATGTGACTGAGATACCAGTTCCTCGCTGCTCCCTCTAAATAAGAGCGTCCCGCTTCCAACGTACTCTCATCAGGCCAACCGTTTAACTGCGCGGCGGTTTTCAACGCATTCAACCACTCCGCAGCCGCATCAGTATCACCTGTTTCGCCATTAAACATTGGGATGGTTTTCGTTAGATTAGGTAGCATCATCGGTGTCGTCGTTTTCTGGTTGTCCATTAATTTGGTTATTATTTGCTCCATCTGCTGCTCACGCAGTCTGTTCTGTTCGAGCATTGCGCGCACCAAGTCGGCCATATCACCCTGTGCAGGCGAACTGTTTGGCATATCTCTTGTTTGTTTACCTCCACTATGATAAGGTGATAAGAGATAACGGGAATCGCAGTTACCAAGGTACACAACGATCACTATGGTTATCGTTAATCTCACAACAAATATTTGAGGTTATGTTCAAACTCAAAAAAAAATGTCGCACAAACCACGTTTTCTTACGATAAAGAAAATAATTCAAAA
>NW_021773803.1:0-1957 GCF_005508785.2 Acyrthosiphon pisum | reverse complement strand
GAGCAGTTACCACGCTGCGATCTAGTTAAGACTGCCCTTTGCCTCGGGGGTTCGTCTTGTCGGTTGGACAGGACCCCCAGTGACCGATGCGTGAACGGATCGGCCCACCGGTCGCGTTCCACGCGGCGGGCGCCTTTTTTTTTCAATTCCTAATCGCCGTACCACTACGCACCGACATAGGATTAATTTGAGACGATTTTTTTTAACGCGTCCTCCGGGCGTGGTTTTTTTTTCAACTCCGCATCGCCGTGCCACTACGCACGGTGATGGTAATTTTTTTTTAAAATTCGGCTGCCGTGCCACTACGCACGGTGATGGTAATTTTTTTTTAAAATTCGGCTGCCGTGCCACTACGCACGGTGATGGTAATTTTTTTTTTAAAATTCGGCTGCCGTACCACTACGCACGGGGATTGTCATTTTTTTTTAAAATTCGGCTACCGGGCCACTAACTACCCTTGGCATTGGTTTCGCTAGATAATTTGAGTCGTCTCGATCGTTTGCCCTTGGCATTGGTTTCGCTAGATAATTTCAGTCGAATCGATCGTTTGTCCTTGGCTGAGGTTTCGCTAGATAATTTGAGTCGTCTCGATCGTTTGCGCTTGGCTGAGGTTTCGCTAGATAATTTGAGTCGTCTCGATCGTTTGCCCTTGGCATTGGTTTCGCTAGATAATTTGAGTCGTCTCGATCGTTTGCGCTTGGCTGAGGTTTCGCTAGATAATTTGAGTCGTCTCGATCGTTTGCCCTTGGCATTGGTTTCGCTAGATAATTTCAGTCGTATCGATCGTTTGCGCTTGGCTGAGGTTTCGCTAGATAATTTCAGTCGTCTCGATCGTTTGCCCTTGGCATTGGTTTCGCTAGATAATTTCAGTCGAATCGATCGTTTGTCCTTGGCATTGGTTTCGCTAGATAATTTGAGTCGTCTCGATCGTTTGCGCTTGGCTGAGGTTTCGCTAGATAATTTGAGTCGTCTCGATCGTTTGCGCTTGGCTGAGGTTTCGCTAGATAATTTGAGTCGTCTCGATCGTTTGCCCTTGGCATTGGTTTCGCTAGATAATTTCAGTCGAATCGATCGTTTGTCCTTGGCTGAGGTTTCGCTAGATAATTTGAGTCGTCTCGATCGTTTGCGCTTGGCTGAGGTTTCGCTAGATAATTTCAGTCGAATCGATCGTTTGTCCTTGGCTGAGGTTTCGCTAGATAATTTCAGTCGAATCGATCGTTTGCGCTTGGCTTTGGTTTCGCTAGATAATTGATAGGCATATGGCCAGTGGGCCGTACCGACGGCCTTCGCTCGGAGCGAGGTTCTTAATTGTAATATTCACATGCCGTACCACTAGGCACGGTGATATTAATTTTTTTCAACTCCTCATGCCGTCCCACTACGCACGGTGATTGTAATTTTTTTTTAAAAATTCGGCTGCCGTACCACTACGCGTTGACATTGGTGTGCCTCGAGACGAATTTTCTGACCGACGGCCGACGCTCGGACGAGGTTTTTAATTTTAAAATTCACATGCCGTACCACTACGCACGGTGATAATCATTTTTTTCAACTCCTCATGCCGTACCGCTACGCACGGTGATATTAATTTTTTTCAACTCCTCATGCCGTACCACTACGCACGGTGGTGGTAATTTTTTTTTTAAATTCGGCTACCGTACCACTACGCGTTGACATTGGTGTGCCTCGAGAAGAATTTTCTGACCGACGGCCGACGCTCGGACGAGGTTTTTAATTTTAAAATTCACATGCCGTACCACTACGCACGGTGATAATCATTTTTTTCAACTCCTCATGCCGTACCGCTACGCACGGTGGTGGTAATTTTTTTTTTTAAATTCGGCTACCGTGCCACTACGCGTTGACATTGGTGTGCCTCGAGAAGAATTTTCTGACCGACGGCCGACGCTCGGACGAGGTTTTTAATTTTAAAATTCACATGCCGTACCGCTACGCA
>NW_021773802.1:0-1058 GCF_005508785.2 Acyrthosiphon pisum | reverse complement strand
CGCGACGTGCTTTCCGTCGTCGATTTAAACTTGGTGTACGTGACATTGTTCCAGCGCGTAACACAATTTTGCGGTGGGTAAACAATTTTCGTACACATGGTAGTGTGGCGGAAAAGAAAAAACTCGGTCCTACACCAGCAGTAGTTACGCCTGAAAATGTTGAACTTATAAGAGTGTCCGTTTTGCAGAGTCCACGTCGGTCCACCAGACGCCGCTCTCAATCGCTAGGCATTGCTCGCACAAGTTTAATGACAATTTTGAATAAACAATTGAAGTTCCACCCTTACAAAATAGTGATCGTTCAAAAACTTCAACCGACTGACTACACTCAGTGTGAACAGTTTAGTAGGCGCATGTTGCAAATTTTTGAAGATCCACATGCAGTGGTGATGTTGACGGATGAAGCCCACTTCCATTTTGACGGTTATGTTAACAAACAAAACTGTCGATATTGGGCTACTCAAAATCCGCGAGAATTGCATCATCGGCCTCTACACAGTCATAAAGTGACGGTATGGTGTGGAATTTCCCACCTAGGAATAATTGGGCCCTATTTTTTCAAAAACGAGAGAGAATAAGCAGTGACTATCAACTCTGAGCGTTACCTCAGTATGCTACAAGAATTTCTCATCCCTCATCTCGAAGAAAATGAAGTTGACTTAAAAAAAATCTGATTTCAACAAGACGGAGCCACGGCTCACACCGCGAGAGTTTCCATTGCTTTTTTGCAAACAATATTCCCCGGGCGCGTTATTTCCCGACATGGTGATGTTCCCTGGCCTCTGCGCTCCCCCGATATCACTCCCTGTGACTTTTTCCTTTGGGGCTATGTAAAGTCAAAAGTGTATGTGGACAAACCAAGAAACATTCACGAGTTGAAGGAGTCAATTAGACGTGAAATTGTCGAAATTCCGGACGATATGGTGAAGAAAGTGATGGGCAACTTCAGGGACCATCTTGATCAGTGCATCGCCAAAGAGGATCGTCATTTAAATGAAATAATTTTTCACACTTAAATATTTTTTATTTTTTTCGTTTTGTAAATACAAATTACCATG
>NW_021773801.1:0-792 GCF_005508785.2 Acyrthosiphon pisum | reverse complement strand
CGACGTAGATTTCTAATTGTTTTTAATTGGGGTTTTAAGTTGTGGGGTTTAGAAGTTATGAGCGATTTCCCGGAGGGCGGTAGGCGTCCGGAAAAGGTAGTGTGCGGGGAGCGCTATCTGCGGTAACAGCGCGCAGTTGTCCGTGTGCGTTCGCTTGTGTTTTTGTATTTGCAGGCGGCGTAAGAGCGCGCGGTAGTATTGGCCACTGAGGTGTGGGAACGGGCCACGAGAGTGCGCCACCTAAATGGGCACTCCGTTCGTCCCGTTACAAGGTATGCAATGATTTATCATTGAATTCAAATTAAACACATTAATTAAAAATGAGTTCTTACTCAATGCGAAGGTATACTTAAAATGTAGTAAGTAATAAGTTCTATCTTTAACAGAGCGACTTTTCTCATTTGATTTGTAAATGTTCTACTATAATATTATATTGCTTGATAATTAAGACAGTAGATAATGTTAAATACTTAAATATTATTTGTCTTTGGAAAATAATTGCTCAGACCGTTTCCTATTCAGAATTTATACAAATAAAAATAAAAATAAATGCTGGTAAACAAATTAATTTAATTTAAAAATAGACGATTAACAGTCCAGTGATATTGGTTCACGTACCTACTTAAGACCGTAATAAAATCAATCGTTTATTTCAAGTACGTTTAATTTGAACCGTTTTCCACTTAAACAACTACACAGTCGACAGTCGGATTCAAATGATGGTACAATGTTGTTGTGTTAACGAGAAAGATATTTGATATTATAACCATCATACATCACACTAAAACGGTG
>NW_021773800.1:7179-8168 GCF_005508785.2 Acyrthosiphon pisum | reverse complement strand
AATATAATATACAAGTACGTTCATATTTTATAATTATATTTTGAGGTTTTCCTTAAAATTAAATTGTTGGCCAACGTATATCGATTGTATAACGTCGATATTCGATAACGATCACTAATTAGCAAAATACATTAAACACTTTAAAAAAAAAAATTATCTTAATTTCAATTATTTACATAGGTAGGGCTGTTCGATTATTTTTTTTACCACTCGATTATTAATTTCACATTTTATCGATTATTTCGATTAATCGAAAATTATTAATCAAACCAAAAATCGATTTTATAACGAGTGATTAATCGATAATAACCAATTTTTTAATGACTGAATAACCGATTAATCGATTTTTTTTTTAACAAAGATTACTGTGTTGGTGTAAAGTAAACATTTACCCACACGAAATGGAATAGAGTACAAAATTCTTTAAGTGCTAACTGCTAAAAATAGAAGTTCATTTGAACCGTCGAAACAACGATTAATCATCTTGTTTATTCGAAAAATTCTATTATTTGATTAATCGGAAATTCGATTATTTGATTAATCGAATTTTATAAAAACTGTAAAATAATCGATGAAAAAAAATTATCGTCGTAATAATCGATTAATCGAAATAATCGAACAGTCCTACTCTCCCCTACTTATCTGTATAAATTATTGGAACTAGAAAGGAACGAACAATTTTGTTATTTTTCCTTGAAAAAAAGAACTAGTTCATTTTTTCGTTCTTTTTTTATAAAAAGGAATTCGTTCTAGGAATCCGGTCCTTTTGGAACTCGTTCCTTCCAAATACTGATAAATACATACCCAAACATACAATGTGTAGGTACGTCACCGCATACGTTTAAATATAAATATATTCCAACTATCAATTAGTAAAAATGTATCAATGTGACAATAATTTCTTACTTTCTTAGTATATATAGGTAGTATAATATTTTTTGAAAATATTATAAAATAGGTATGTTTTTGTGCTTATAAAATATAATAAT
>NW_021773800.1:3960-4708 GCF_005508785.2 Acyrthosiphon pisum | reverse complement strand
CCCATCCAGCGAGAGGTCCGCAGGACCTCGAGTTTGGTGACCGAAGCCGGCAGGCGTAGGGAGCCTCTAAAAACTTATATTACTGGTCATCCAGTATAGCGACCGGAGCCGGTAGGCGAAAGGAGGTCCCTTGAGTGTGGCGACCGGAGCCTCTACAAATGTGTTACTTTAATTAACAAGAATAAAATTACTTGTTAGGTCGTCCGTCTGCCCGCAGGGCAGGTATGCTCTCCCCCCCGCAGTGTTTAGGTTAAAAAAGACACCGTTGAATTTTAAATTTCTAACTATATACCTAGGACTTGAGTTTACTTATAGGCATTTGTGTTTGTGGGCTAGCAACTACGCTAATGGTCTATTGTTAATTAGTAAACTACCGGGGATAGGCAACACATCATACACAATCTTATCAATGTCTGGATAATGGATATTATGTCAATAATAATTATTATTGATTAGTGGCTATATTATAGACATTTGGTTTACAGAAATTTTGTGATGTAAGTGGGTTTTTGAGGTCTCTAAAATTTTAAATATTTGCTGAAAGTAACTTAATGATATACTGTTTCTGTTTTTAGTTCACACAAATACACAATGTATTATATCATGGTCTTAAAAACTGACATATAATAATATGATGAACTATGAAGTCCAGCAAATGTATTGACAATTTTTGATAAGTCTATTTTATTTAAGACAATTCTACTGAACAAGTATACATTACAAATATTGCAATTTAGTTATAAAACAT
>NW_021773800.1:0-2174 GCF_005508785.2 Acyrthosiphon pisum | reverse complement strand
CTTTATGATAAAAATTGCTGAACCCTAATAAATTTATTTTCTATCTAATAATTGTATTAAATATAATTAAATAAGATTTTATATTTAACTTATGATTAATACAGCAAATAACTAAATTACTAATTGGTAGGTACAAATTGAAAATTCCTATTCAAAATTATTCAAAGAACTTTGCATGTCAATTTTTCTAAAACAAATAATATATTAATATTAATAATAATAATAAATGTTATATACCTAATGGAATAAAATTCCAATTTAATTTTAAATATACAGAATGGTACAGACATACAGTGTAAAATATACATAATTATCATATTTAATATACAGATTTACAATAAATAGTTTAAATTTAAATATAATAATAATAATAATAATGACACAGTTTAACATTTAAACCATAATTGCCTATATTGTTGAGATATCAATCCTACACTGCCTATCAATTGCTATCTAAGTTATTATTATTACTACCATTATTTTGTTAAACCGGTATTCGAATAAAAGTCACTCTGTTACACTATGTCAATGAGGTAGTCACGTTATTTTCCTACATTCTTTATTTTGATCATAGCTTTATTTATTATAAGCTAATATATATCAATGGTGTTCCACAGATTCTGAAATTTTTTTAAATTGTGTTCATTACTTTTATAATGTTTAGTGACTAATATGTATGTAAACTGTTTTGTGCTAAATATGCATTGTTTAATACATTATAAAATTTAAAAACTTATATAAATGCTGTTTTATTTTACAGCTGTAACGCAAAAATCTTATAAAATATTAAATGTAATATACATTATTATTTATTATATACCAAAATATTATTACTTTTTTGAGATGTTCATCATGGTTAGTGTAAAAATCAGGGCTTGCAAACGTTATAATAACGTTATGATTATAACGTTATATTTGATAAAAAACGATTGAGATTTGTAAACGTAATTATAACGAAAAACGATAAACATAAATAAATAAATAACACAAAACAAAACGTAACGTTTAACAAAATATATGATATATCATTAAACAAAACATAACGCAAAACGGTGTATATTGTATTCCATTAAACGAAATAATATTAATTTCCAATTATTTAATAATACTTAGTATTATTCAATTATTTATTCGATCCAAGAATTAATTTTATCCCGTATCCGGCCTATCCGGGAGATCCTGTATTAGATTTATTTTAAAATTTAATAAGAAGGTATTAATAGAATAATTTAATTACCAATAGCTAATAATAGTGATACTCTGATAATATTGTACTGTACTATCTGTACTTCGGTCGGAATTTATAGCATTCAAGTTATTCAACTATTGTATTCGGTGATCAGTTTGCTCAGATTTGTTCAGTCGTCAGTGTTTGTGTAATTGTTGTCAAATGCTTAATATTTATATTTTATACTAATAGTTTTAAAGTGCATTCGTATAAAATAAATGTTGACAAAGTATGTTATAACAATCAGAGTAAAATATGTTTGAAACATAGATTCCTGCTTAAATGATATTCTCAAGCACAATATTGTAAAACTTACTAAATAATTTTAACATTTAAAAACCTAATAATACATTCAAAATTTCTAAATAATGATCATGATTTTTTTTTTATATTTATTATTTTATAATAAAGTCCTTAGAGCCTAGGCAATTTATTAAATTCAATAATACATTATTATTTATAACTTAAGATTAATTATCATCATACTGTTTTATCATTTATTTTGTTTCCATTTCTTTACGAACTATGTATATTGTAATTTAATCTGTATCACTGTACTCTATATTTTGTAAATAATATGTAATTGGGTTATCTAACCCATTTAATTAAATAAATAAAATTACACAATACCTACTTAAACCTCAGAATAGGGAAATTATGTCCCCAAAAAAGGTCATAGTCATATACTTTTAAATTGCGGCCTGTGTACTTTTAAAACAGGTACCTATCTAAATGCTTTTAAATTTTAAATAACGATAAACACAAAAATTGTATAACGTTTTAACTTTTAATTATGAATAACGTTAAACGCAAAAATTGTATAACGTTTTAATTCTGATAACGATAAACACAAAAGTTGAATAACGTTTAAATTTTGAATAACGATAAACTCAAAATTTGTATAACGTTTTGATTGTAAATACGTAAACATATTTTTTTTTCAATG
>NW_021773799.1:0-1565 GCF_005508785.2 Acyrthosiphon pisum | reverse complement strand
CAAATTTAACACCATCCATTACATTGACTCACTTGTAACCTACTGTACAGCAGAGTGACTTTTTAATTTTATTTTTACATATTTATGTATATAATATTTTGATTTTTTTATTACAAGAAAGTCCGTTTCATAATATTATTACATTGTTATTAAGTAAGTATATTATTATACATAGGTTATTAGATTATTACGTTATTACATTATACAATGTATAAGTTATTACACAGAATATGATTACAATATATACAATTAATTACAAATACAATTATTTACATTACGTTTGAAGGTATACAGATATACCTATTTAGTTTAAGATATACCCAAAACGGCACATAATACGTGGCGAAGAGCCGAGATAACAGCGGGAGGGGACGTTGCAAAATGATACGATATAATATATTTCACTAGTCTATGACGTCGATAGAACCACAACAAAACAATCGCCTTACAAATTGTTTGATCCGCCTCCAAAACGAACGACGTTGAACAGGACGTCCGTGTTCAACGGCGGTTACACCAGTATTTTCCGCGGCATTCGTATCCAGAAACTCCGTCTTGTCGGGCGTTACAGATGGAAAATCGAGAGCATCACCAGCTGGAATCACTGTCATACATTCACGCGGCCTGGCCTCCAGTGAATTCTCGGAATCGAGATGTTCGCCTATGCAGATATCGCCGGTAACCTGTAGAGACATGCGACTTGGCGTGGATGCAATCTCTGCAGGACCTGGTGTCTTGACATCTAAATCCGGACGCTCGTAGTTGTTCGGCACAGATACAAATGTTGGCGTCGATATGTCGATCGCAGGAGATTCGCACGGCTGCAGTTGTGTTTCCAGCTCCGGCGCACTCGCGAGACACAATGGTAACGGCGGCAGGTGCTTTCCGTACTTTGTATTGGCGTTTTTGATTTCCGACGAGACTTCATCAAAATCTAACAACCTGTCCAAGACCCTCGGTACCATAATCCATGGTACAGGCGATGAAATACTATAATCGTCACGTGACGACTGTTCATCATTTGGACACAAAGATACGGGTGGTACATTTAGCGATTTCTTTACGGCCGTCACCACTAACTCTTCAGTGAGCTTGTCCAACACCTTGAAATCAGCCGAAGACAATGACATCGTCGTCGGTTGTTGGTCACGGAGCTCACTGATGGCACATACGATTCGTGGCCTCACGGTCTGCGAAGGGTCGTCCACCGTGTATGCGTCATCTTCCGTTGAGTTAGATGAGAACGTTGAGGATGGCTGTTCCATTATTTGGGTGTTACTGTTACTTCCGCACACGGTGAAACTGTTATTGAAAAACTGTTGGACCGTAATGAACTAATAAAGTGGTTATTGATAAGTGTGGATACTATGTAACACAGACACGAATTGTAGATTTTTCAAACATTCATGTACATGGCAACGAGATATTTGTTGTTTTTGTAAATCTAAAAATATTTGGATTTTTTAATATATTATATGGGTACGATCATTATTTATAAATTTTTTTTTTAGTTATACAGATCAAGAATACAAAACTAAAAGTTTTTTTACTGTTTAAATAAAATC
>NW_021773798.1:0-1135 GCF_005508785.2 Acyrthosiphon pisum | reverse complement strand
TTCCCCAATCATAGGTTGCTAGGTAGGTCCGAGTTCGAAACCGTCATTTGCTCTTCCGGGCGCGACTACTCAGTGCATATGGTTTAACATGGCCGCCCATAATCTCGAAATTTTTTGCATTTTTTTTTCACGTTTTTTCATATATTAATATATTATATACACTACAGGTTAGGTGTTAATATACTGTGTATCTATATGTTATTAATTTTATTAGAAATTATAATTACACATTCCTTAAAATGTCTATTGTTATTATATTATATAAATACATATTAAATTTGTTTGTATGATATATAGTTTGTATTTTTCGTAAATTATTTCGTAAGTTGAGTACGGTAAAGCACGATTGAGCATAACATAATAGAGCATAGAATATTTTATGCGATGTTTCCACATTCACGTGGTCGAAATTTTGTAATTTATTATTTTCACGTATTATTTTGATATATCAGACGCGAGCCGTGAGCTGAGCCCAGCTTTATCGACAATGTTACCGATTAATAAATTAGTTATGGAGGCTCCGTAACGGAGCATTAAAGTTCCGACGTTTAAACATTTAAAATTGGAAGAAAATATAGAATAATAAATTAAGATACAATTAAAAAATTATAATAAAAATAATATCAGTGTTCGATCACCCATACTCTGTAGTATTCTTGACTTATAAACGATGGAGTTTTTAATTCATACTATGTTTTGATTTTATTATTTTCATAACTATTATTATTATTATTATTATTATCAAACAGATTTCTGATTTATAAAATGTGACTATTTCATAGACTATGAAAGAATATTAATTGATATGTTATATTTTGAATTATTATGATTATTTAAATAAATATTTTTGTATAATATAGCTTAAAATGTAAAATGGCAACGTTGAAGAGTTTTTTATGCTCAATCGTGTAGGTTTTCTTTTACATTCCGATTTCCTTTGATACACCGACAATTTGGCTCAATCGTATCGCTATAAAGGTGTTTTATGCTCATTCGTGTCTCAGCTGTTGTGTGGTAGTGTTTTCACTTATAGCCGTTCGCCGTCGGGTCTGCAATCCACAGCAGTGGATTGCCTACCTGATTGACTTTTGCACATTGTCTGGAAGTATTTGAAGTCGGGTTAACTTTGTGTAGC
>NW_021773797.1:0-851 GCF_005508785.2 Acyrthosiphon pisum | reverse complement strand
GGAAAAATCACGAAAATTTGCAAATTATTTCGAGTTATAAATTCATAAAATTTTTCTTTTAAATCTAAGATTTTAAAATGTAATACAAGATTCTTATAATATTATCTACCTTATCAAACAAAAAATATCTATAAGAAACTCAAATTAAATTTTTATGGGCGTTTGAAATTCATATTTTTACAACATTTGATATTCACTCGATTTCTTACGTAACAATTTACTTATTTTGTTGTAATTAAAAAACGAGTGACTGTAGAAACTTGAAAATTTCACTGAATGTTAATATTAGCATTTTATATATACGATAAAATTTTTAAAATAATTTGACTCTTTTTGAGCTGTTTACGGACATTGTAAGTTTTCAATTTTTTTAGTTTTTTTTTTCTATAAATATCAATAAAGTTTTATCTGTTGGGCCAAAAAGTGTATAAATTTAATACAAAGCTCCTGATATATTGTTACAATATCAGTTGAAAAATATTAAAAATACATAGGCACAATTTTTTTTTATAAGCATTTAAAGATCAAATTTGGACAAAATTTATCAAATTTTAATTTGAAAAATTATTTTGTAGTTAAAAATTTATAAAATGTTCAATTTTTGTATCTAAGAATTGAAAATTTAAAACAAGATTCCACGTAAGTAATTAATACTGTTACCAAAAAATCTAAAAAATACATTTACGCAGTTTATTTTTATAGTCATTTTAAGTACAAATTTGGACGAAATTACATATTAAAAACCTAGGATAACTATTTTAGTTATTTTGCTGTGATTGTATAATATTATTCGTGGGTACTTGAAACTTCTAAAGTATACTATTATATATCTATGATAGTACCACGGTTTT
>NW_021773796.1:0-853 GCF_005508785.2 Acyrthosiphon pisum | reverse complement strand
ATTTTTTTTATAAAAACCCAAACATACTAAAATAAAAGGAAAAAAAAATTCATAGTACATACAAAAGTAACAAAACACAACTAAATAATGGAAAAAAATAAATGAATACATTTGGTAACGAATTCGGGTAATCTAATAAATAAAAATCACATACATATTTGGTAACGTCCTAGATGTTGTATTTTTAATGTAATTTTGCTATAATCATAAGTTATTAGGTAGGTACTATGCAGACTTTCCAAAATGTAAAATATTTTAGACATTATAATATCAGGTCTATATAAAATGTAGGTACTTCAAGTATTTTATTAAGATTTTAACTCATGAAGGTTACCTAATCATTTTTAATCACAACAAAAACATCAAAATAAATTTAATTCAAAACTGGTGTCGTGTAAATATTTCCGTTTTACCGCTGTTTTTTGTTGCCAATTTGTTACCTATTATTTGCAATAGTTAAATAGGTATAACTTATATTTATAAATATTTTAACCTTATTTTGAACTTTTAGTTCTTAGCTATAAAAATTAAACATTATATACTTTTTTAAATACAAAATAATTTTATAATGTTCGCGATTATGATGGATTTCATCAACATTTGAATTTAAAATGCTTACAAAAAAATGTGTGCATTTAATTTTTATATGTTCATTACTTTTGAACTTCTACTATGAAATGACTTATGACTTATGGTCTATGGGTTTTCAAGTTTTTTGATTCAGCAATCCTTCCATTATCCTTTTTTGATACATTTTATATTTTTTAATTATTATAATATATACTATTTGTATACCTATATCAAATTTATAATAGACCTATATATTTTGGTTTTTTTTTAAATATTGAGCAAT
>NW_021773795.1:0-1322 GCF_005508785.2 Acyrthosiphon pisum | reverse complement strand
CTTATAGAAAAAGAAAAAAGTCTATTTATCCCTTTTAGATCTTTTGAAACTTTTGAATATCCTGAACTCGGAACCACTAAAAAAGTTGTATGGAATTTAAAAACTGCTTCAAAATTAGAAAAACCACGATTTATCATAATTGGTTTACAAAAAGGACGTAAAAATTTGTTAGCGAAAGATTGTAGTATATTTGACCATTGTAATCTAACAAACGTTAAAGTATTTCTAAACTCGATAGCTTATCCATACGATAATTTGAATTTAGATTTTTCTAAAAATAATTTCACTTTATTATATAATATGTATACATCGTTTCAAGAATCGTACTATGAAAAAAGTATTCGTAACCCGATATTGAGTCCATCTACTTTTCTAGCAAACGCACCAATTATAGTTATCGACACTTCAAAACAGAACGATTCAGCTACAGCCTCAGCAGTGGATGTTCAATTGGAAATTGAAGCTTCAGAATCGCTTACAGGTGTGACTGCTTACTGTTTATTAATTCATGATCGTATTGTAGAATATGTACCTTTTACTAGAGAAGTAAGAAAACTTGTGTAAATATAATTAAGAATTAATTTATAACAATAAAAAAAAAATATTATTTAATAATTTGTGTTTTTACTTGAAATAATTTTTTCAGTTTTAAGATTTCCTAAAAATTTGATTACGTTAAATATTTTTACGAGGTAGAATTTCGTAGACAATCAGTGTGAAATGTGTTACACGGTAAAATTAAAGTCTCCAAGGGGGACATTCCCCCTTGGAAAAAAAAAATTACCGTGGAAAAGCTGGCTGTGAACATACAAATATATACTACTGATACGATCACCGGCGGAGACCGCAGTGACGCGGGGACGGACCCATGACTAAATAAACAGGCATGTCAGCTAAAATTTCATTTTCGCTATCGTCGCGCATGTTCCCCAGACATGGAAAGAATAATATAAAATGTATAATGTAGATTATTATTATAGCGTACAATATTTTAGCGTTTATTCCAAGTCTGGGGAACATTTTATTACAATTTTATGTGCAGTGTTATCGAGCTGACATGCCTGTTTATTTAGTCATGGACGGACCTGTCGGTAACAACGGTCACGCCAGCTAGAGCTAGACGTCCGCGCCGTTCACTTTGGAACCGGACGAAGCGGTTCGTCAGACGTATGTTCTGTTGTGGTGCGATCGACCGCGCAGATGAACAAGGTTTTATTATACGATAGCATTTGGACACCAAACGCCCCTTTCACAGCGATAAGCGATCGTGTCGTCCTTTCCGCGCGTGTTTTATTTACTGTACCACCGCCGGCTCTTCGCCG
>NW_021773794.1:0-1078 GCF_005508785.2 Acyrthosiphon pisum | reverse complement strand
GACTGTGATGCTATCTAGTGACGTACTAGATTTACTACATTTAGAATTTTACTTTTATAAACATAATATTTATATATTATAGACTTATGAAATATGAAAAATTTATATGTATATACTTATTATATTACCATGAGAATGAGACAATACTCACGTATGTCTAATCAAAAGCAAGTTAGAAATCACGCAAAAAAAAAACTTTCCAAATTGGTAGCAACATAGTAACTAGTAATACGCATTCATTTATTTAGACATAATAGTGAATATAAAAAGTTTGTCGTTGATTTGAATTTTTGAATTTTTAATCGTTTTTCAGTTATCACTAGTGATTAATCACGACTTATCACATAAAATAATTTACAACAGCACAGTATAAAAAATGCCACCAGAGAGCAGCTACATAGCAAACGTACGACCACCGTACAACTTTGCAGCCACCTTATTTTATACAGTGTCCAGTCCTATGTAGTAGTTCGTGGTTTCATCTGGTAATCAGCTGTATATTATCGTAGCATAATATTATGATTATTATATTCTCAGCATAGATATTAAATATCTATGATTCTCAGTGAATATTGTTATCAATGTTTTTTATGATATAACTATATTAGAAACACATCGTATAATATAATATTATAATGTTTTGTTTATTAAATAAATTTATTTTTGCATATAATAATCAAATTGGTGTCTTGCTTTTGCGAGTTTCACGCTTGGGATCTCTTAGCATAGTATCAAATATCGACTGTATTGTTTGATTAAGACTGGTATTAAGCGGATGGTTGTCATTTGTATGTAATCTAATGGTAGCTTCGCTGAATTTCCATCTATAACAATTAATTAATTTTTTTTAAACGATAAGATAAATAAAATAAGTAAACCAATGTATTTACCTATCCTTCACCAACACATTTTCTATGTTAGACATTTTATAATGTGAGATTACATATAGATGGCTCGGCTTGTCATCAACAGGACATTTTATTGTAACCACACCATCTCCTTGTCTAAAAGTCAAAGAATTCTTAATGTCTACATCAATTTCTTCGGTTTGTAAAAGTTCAGCAACATTTTCACGGTA
>NW_021773793.1:0-765 GCF_005508785.2 Acyrthosiphon pisum | reverse complement strand
ATACATGACGCCATACACAAAACCCAATAACTTAGATCATATGACACACAATACGACTTTTTTCATAGACATCCTTTTCAATTCAAAAAAACTATTACAACGGAAAAATGAAAATGTACCCAAAGAATTTTCTTTTATTGTGACCGTGACTGACGTGCGTCATAAATCACAACTTAATATTTTAGATTCTGAGTGGAACGATGAATGTATTTTACAATGATGTGTATTTTTTTTTTATTTTTTTTTGTGTCTGTCATCACCTTTTAGGACAGTAAAAGTGCTTGAATTTTCTTTAACAGTACTTTTTCTGATAGAAAAATGAATCTAGTTGGTACTTTGAAGATCAAAAGTAAAATTTTTTCAATAGTTTTCAAAAGCACCGTGAAAAACAAAAGAAAAATTAAGGAAAAACGGGAAATTTTACGCAAAATCTGTTTTCGAGAAAATTGATTTTGGTTTTTGGTGTAACTTTAAAACGAATGACTGTAGATACATGAAATTTTCACTGGTTATTTATATTTCCATTTTCTATACTTGATAAAATTTTCAAAATATTTTGATTTGTTTTGAGCTGTTTACGGACAATTTCAGTTTCCAATTTAATTATTTTTTTTTTTCTATGAATGTCAATAAAACTTTATTTGTTGAGTAAAAATACTTGAAAATTTAATACAAGGCTCCTACTATATTGTTACAATGAGATTTGAAAAATATTAAAAATACCTTAGTCACAGTTTTTTTTTATTAGCATTTAAAGTTCAAAAA
>NW_021773792.1:0-786 GCF_005508785.2 Acyrthosiphon pisum | reverse complement strand
GAGCGCCGCCGTCCCGCGCGTCGGTCGATAATTTTTGGAAAAGTCGAGTTTTACCACTCATAGACGCGTCCGTCCTCCTGTCGTCGACTTATTCGCCTTCCCCGTTAAATTTAAAGACCGCGCGCGGCCGCGCTTCCTCCCGGACGAGTCCCGCGGCGGACGAGTCGATCGCGGAGAGCGCGGCGTCGTCACGATGTTAACGATTTTTCCGACTTTTTCGACTACCGTCGCCCGTATCTCCTCTACGAGACGTCTGACCCCCCCCCCTTCGAAGCCGTATTCGCGTTCCCCACTAAATTTACAGGCTGCTCGCGGCCGTACTTCTAACCCGGCGAGTCACGGGGCATCGCGGCGTCGCGGAAAGAACACGGCCCGCGGCGCCGCCGTCGAGTAGGTATCGCTATATACAGGTATAAATATATGCGTCGGGACGTTCGTTTTTTTTCGCGGATATCGCGTTTACCGTGCGAACCGCGTTCGCTATACGCCGGGACGGCGACACGTCTTAATAGTCACAGATTTGACTCCAATTCTCAACTCAGTAGGTAGGCAGGTCGGTTAGGCGTAGGTGCGGATGACCCGGGGTCGTGGTTTCGAACCCGCCGCCGGGATTCGATATAATTTGCGGCGGCCGTGTTAAATTAACTTTTTTTTTTCGGATCGAATTTTTTTTTTCCGGGTTTTTTTTTCGTTATTTACATTTCGCTATCACTCCTGCCTTATTGTATTTAACGAAAATTTTTTGATTTTTTTTTTAAAAATTCGAGTTTAACCGACTTACGGACC
>NW_021773791.1:0-2163 GCF_005508785.2 Acyrthosiphon pisum | reverse complement strand
GTACGAGTTATATTTTAATATTTAAATTTTTAATCTTAACCCATATGCCAGTATACCATGTCGGCCTGAACGTAAAAAATTGGATATTAAAAATGAAATTAACATGTCCCTGACTAAATAAGGTTGTCTTGATTCCTACAATTGGCACAACTATTAAAAACTATTTCTAATGGTGTACAAATCGAGATTTACTTGGAATTTATAGACCTACATAATATTATTATTATAATCTAACCTAACCCAAAACTACAATTTAATGTAATTCGATTTTTTTCGGAAAAGTGGGATTTCTCGAACAACTGATTAATATATTGTGATTGTTATATTATATAATAATAGGGTATAAACTGAATTTTGTATAATAGGTTTTTTTTTCTCCAGACGTCAGTTGTTATGACTATCTGTCAGTATGATATATTATTCCCGTTCCCTTGGACGTCGTTATAAGCGATTTCCACTGTATCTACATAATATAATATAAATTAACGTATAATCTGCAAACGATTTCCACGACCCTGCACTAGCACCGGGCGCTTAAAAAACCGTTTGCTCTTTGTCTCTCAAAACAGTCGAAGAACCGTGCGATCTGGGCTGCGACGGACTGAACTACTGTACGGTGTTCAACAACAGGCCTACGGAGCTGTTCCGGAGTTGTTCGCCGCAGACGGACGACGCGGCCCACTACGACGTGACGCTGTGGCGTCAGCGAGGCACCATCACGCTGTTCAACTACGAGCTGCCGCTGAAGAACATCACAAAGTGCTTGCCTGATAGCTGGAAGGCCGTCGCCTGCATCCTGCAGATACGGCCGTGCACCAGGCAATCTCACGTCAACAAAATTTGTAGGCAAGTATAGAATTTTACGCCGGCCGCCTTGCAGTCGATTATAAGACATACTATGCATGGGTTATGGGTGCATGGACAAATATATGAATTGGGGAGGGGGTGAAAAGGGGACCGTTGCCCTGGGTGGCTGAAATTTTAAAACCTATTATGAGCAATTTAAATATTATTACTGTATATTATATATTATAGTTATAACTTATAATATTACAAACTTTACAGTTATAACTCGCATACACTAATAAAATATCAATAAAAACCTACGAGATGCTCTGGATAATATATATTTTTTTTTATATTGTAAGATATAGGCCAATTCACTGTAACCGACAACACAAAATTGATTTTTCTGAACGTGTCATGTTGTTTTTACGCTTTTCTTAACGGACTTCGCTAATGAATGTTTCGGTTCAACAAGACTACAGAGAGTTATGTCTTCCAACCGTCGATATCACGTAGGATCTACGAATATAATATAGTTTATAAATAACGCGAGCGTATAGTTTCGTTTTTGCCATTCCGTCGATGTACTGCGATAGCTGCGTGAGCGGTGTCGTCTTCGTAAGTCGGCGGTCGGACTTCAAACAATCGGAACGGAAAACCAAAAAAATTATAACCCAACAGTTACCGACGCGGTTTTTCTTTTTAATGTCTGCATCCGAACGGTATGCATATATAGTTGTATCCGATTTATATAACGCGTGTTTTGCCGTCGATGCAGACTGAAAATCTGTCAACTATACGTCTTAATAATAATATTATATTATATACTATTTTAAACTATCGACGTGATCGTATTTCTCAAACGATTTCAAACTTATGCTTAAGTATATATATATTATTATGTACGCACAATATTCACGTCCGTGGCTATCCGCCAGCCCCCATATTTTATTGCAAACACGCGCGTTTATATATCGACGGAAAACGCTAAACAATTCGTATCGATCGGCCTCTGCTCGTGTGTCTCGTATATTATATGCAATAAAGCTGTTGGCAAGCACGACCGACGTCTGTGTCGTTCCCCACACGGAGGTCTTGATTTATTGTTATTATTTCGTCGGATCACGCGCTATATATATACGTCCGATGGGCTACATAATACGACTACAATATTATACGCATTTGTGCTCGCCGAATACTAAACAACGCGTCACCGCAGCCAGTTTAGGTTATCGAAATATTTGTCGGTATATTGTCACGTCTCAAGAATCGATCACCGTCCGCGTGATTATTCCCTCTCGCCGAACTCCTAAACTTTGACCTAATATAATAACTATTTTAATATCCAACCATAGATAAGGAGCAGGACCTGTGATG
>NW_021773790.1:0-886 GCF_005508785.2 Acyrthosiphon pisum | reverse complement strand
TCACTCGATTTCTTACGTAACGATTTTCTTATTTTATTGTAATTAAAAAACGAATTACTGTAGATACTTGAAAATTTCACTGAATGTTTATATTAGAATTTTCTATACACGATAAAAATTTGAAAATAACTTGACACTTTTTGAGCTGCTTACGGACATTGTCATTTTTCAATTTTTTTAATTTTTTTTTTCTATAAATATCAATAAAATTTTATTCGTTTGGTAAAAATGCGTGAAAATTTAATGCAAGGCTCCTGATATATTGTTACAATAGCAATTGTAAAATATTAAAAATACATAGGCACACATTTTTTTTTATAAGCATTTGAAGTTGAAATTTTGACAAAATTTATCAAATTTAAAATTGAATAATTATTTTGTAGTTAAACATTTATAAAATGTTCAACTTTTATATCTAAGGATTGAAAATTTAAAACAAGATTTCACGTAAATATTTAATTTTGTTACCAAAAATTCTAAGAAATACATAAGCACAGTTTATTTTTATAGTCATTTTAAGTTCAAATTTGGACGAAATTACATATTAAAAAGCCTGGAATAACTATTTAAGTTATTTTGTTGTGATTGTATAATATTACTTGCGGGTACTTGAAACTTCTAAAGTATACTATTATATATCTATGATAGTACCACGGTTTGTTGTTGATGTATAACGCGTCACCTAATGGATATTGTGATATGATTAATTCGAATTTATTATTGATACCTATTATAGGTCAATTTTTTTTTAATACTATAGATAAGTATACCTATAATAGGTATGTCTAATACCTAGACTGACAAACCGTCTCCACTCAGAATCGTTTTTCTTATACAGTGATATTATATCATTGAATTCAAATTTAATATTGTCCATTATACAGTG
>NW_021773789.1:4183-5745 GCF_005508785.2 Acyrthosiphon pisum | reverse complement strand
ATTTTATAATTTCACATAATTTAATATGAGTTATCACTCTCTAAAAATAAAATATAAGTTAAATTTTTTTTTTTTTTTATTTGAAAATTTAACATAATACCTGTCACCTGTATAGAATAATTAAAAGTATAACCTAAAATTATATTTAAAACTGTATTTTTCCAAGTTCAATATTATTTGTTAAATCATATTTTTCTTTGACTTCTTCAAAAACCTCTTGATACCATTCCTGTTTTTTGCATTTGTATGCATTTTAGAAAATCGAGAAGAGTGTTGAGGTAATTAACAATATGTTTAATTACATAATTTCGTATTGCAAGAAACGAACGTTCATCAGATACATATGAATTATGTTTCTTTCTTCTCGATTGTTGACTTTTATCAAATAATTCAATGTTATGCAGTTTAATAATATTTTTTTTCAAATTCTGGATTATAAGTTACAATTGTGTTTTTTTTGAACATTATATACTCCCATCCATCCAATAATGGACTCACTTTTAAATTTTTAATCATTTGGACAACTGTATTTTTTCTTATTTCTATATCAAATATTAATACATCATCCGTTTGAATTTGCTTTTGAAATCTACTATAAAGATAACCGAGGTCCGTTAAAAAGTAAAACAATATCATCTTATCATAATCTGTCAATATTTTTGACACACACACACTCACATGTAATTTATCAGTTAATATAAATATAACCATAGATTAAAATTCAAATTCAAAACTAAAAAAAAATAAAAGTTAATAAAAACCAGTAACAAAATCAAAATATAACACTAAAATAATCAATACACATTTTCATTTTGTACTGCACTATTCCGATTTCGTACTACACTAATAGTGTCGTACTGCACACTATTTTAGGCCATGGGATCATGAACCAGATGAATTGATCCAGGTAGCGAATTGGGATATGGCTGCATACTTTATTTGGTAAGTAATTACAATTTAAATATCAGTTTAAAAATATAATATACGAATATATATATATGTAAAATATTAAACATAAGATGCATTTATCATCAAGCAATTCTATATTATGTAGATAGGTACCTAAGAAACCTATAGAAAGAGAATTACACTGATGATCATTTATTATAATAATTATAATATAATAATGTATTTCAATAACTTATATTAATTAATGAGTAATATTTAAAATTAATAATATTTAGGTAAGTATATGTATTATGTAACCTATTCTGATATTTTGTGAACGTCATGTAAAAAAAAACAAAGTATTTGAAAATATTACAAAATAAAGATTTTATGAGTGTATTTGTATTTAAATTCACAATGGAAAATATTTTTAAATAATTAATAAGCAATAACATACGCTTTTATTCAATTATTTAAATTCTTATTTGAAATACTTTAAAAAAACATTTTCAATAAGTACGTACGTATAATACACAATTCACATTAAAAAATTCGTTTTTAATATAATGCCACGTTGACTACCCAGAAGTGATTAGCGCCTGTTCACGTTTCGACAACTGACAACGCTATAATACATAGTGTTCAATAAATTACGAGTCAACAAGTAGCTCGTG
>NW_021773789.1:0-2437 GCF_005508785.2 Acyrthosiphon pisum | reverse complement strand
GGGTCACTGTATAATGACAGTATTAAATTTGAATTCAATGATATAATATCACTGTATAAGAAAAACGATTTGAGCGGAGACGGTATATCAGTCTATGTATTAGACATATAATATATACTTATCTATGGTATTAAAAAAAAATTGACCTATAATAGGTACCTATAATAAATTCCAAATTAATCATATCATAATATCTATTAGGTACTTATAAGTTATAACGCGTTATACATCAACAAAAAAACGTGGTAAAATCATAGATATATAATAGTATACTTTAGAAGTTTCAAGTACCCACGAATAATATTATACAATCACAACAAAATAACTAAAAGAGTTATCCTAGGTTTTTAATATGTAATTTCGTCCAAATTTGTACTTAAAATGACTATAAAAATAAACTGTTTAAATGTATATTTTAGATTTTTTGGTAACAGAATTAATTACTTACGTGGAATCTTGTTTTAAATTTTTAATTCTTAGATACAAAAATTGAACATTTTATAAATTTTTTAGTACAAAATAATTTTTCAAATTAAAATTTGATACATTTTGTCAAAATTTGATCTTTAAATGCTTATAAAAAAAAATTGTGCCTATGTATTTTTAATATTTTTCAACTGATATTGTAACAATATATCAGGAGCTTTGTATTAAATTTATACACTTTTTGGCCCAACAGATAAAACTTTATTGATATTTATAGAAAAAAAAACTAAAAAAATTGAAAACTGACCATGTCTGTACACAGCTCAAAAAGAATCAAATTATTTTCAAAATTTTATGGTGTATAGGAAATGCTAATATAAACATTCAGTAAAATTTTCATGTATCTGCAGTTATTCGTTTTTGAATTACAACAAAATAAGGAAATCGCTACATGAGAAATCGAGTGAATATCCAATGTTGTAAAAATTTGAATTTCAAACGATCATAAAAATTTAATTTGACTTTCTTATAGATATTTTTTGTTTGATAAAGGTAGATAATCTTATAAGGAATCTTGTATTACATTTTCATATCTTAGATTTAAAAAGAAAAATTTTTATGAATTTCTAACTCGAAATAATTTGTAAATTTTCGTGATTTTTCCATATTTTGTCATTTTTTGAACTTTAAATGCTTATAAAAAAAAACTGTGACTAACGATTTTTAATATTTTTCATCTGCCTTTGAAACAATATACTAGGAGCCTTCTATTAAATTTTCAAGCTTTTTTATCCAACAAATAAAATTTTATTGATATTTTTAGAAAAAAAACTAAAAAAAAATGGAAAATGAAAATGTCCGTAAAAAGCTCAAAATAAATCAAAATATTTTCAAAATTTTACCGTGTATAGAAAATGCAAATATAAACAACCTGTGAAAATTTCATATATCTACGGTCATTTGTTTTAGAGTTACACCAAAAACCAAAATCGATTTTGTTAAAAATCGATTTTGCGTAAAAATTCCCGTTTTTCCTTAATTTTTCTTTTGTTTTTCACGTCGCTTTTGAAAACTACTGGGAAATTTTTACTTTTGACCCCCCAAAGTACCAACTAGATTCACTTTCCAATCATAAAAGTTACTGTTGAAGAAAATCGAAGCAGTTTTACTGTCCTAAAAGGTGATGACAGACACAAAAAAAAATAAAAAAATAAATAAAAAAATAAAAAAAAAAACACACATCATTGTAAAATCAATACATTCATCGTTCCACTCAGAATCTAAAATGCAATAGAAATTATGTCGTTAACATAATAGGTACCTAGATATATTTATTAATTTACCTTTTAATTCGTTAAGTGTTCCTGGTAAATCTGATTCATAGAAAGACGAACCTTTTAAAATATCCTCTTCAGATAGAGCATGTAAGTAATTTGGTATAAGTTGTTGTACTTTAAACACTATATTATCATTTCAGATAAGATATTTGATAATAGTTAGTAACATTTTCTTATGTCTAAAAACTGATCAAAAAGAGTCAAAATATTTTGAAGATAATATTATGGTGGATAGAAAATGCTGATGTAAACATACTTTGAATATTTCATGTATCTATGTTTTTTTTTTTAGTTACACCTAAAACCAAAATCGATTTTTCCGAAAACAGATTTTGCGTAAAAATACCCGTTTTTTTTTTGTTTTTACTACTTATCGTCTAAACAGACACTCACGAAAAACACACATCATTGTAAAATCAATACATTCATCGCTCCACTCTGAATCTAAAATATCAAAAATCAGAATTTGAATAATTTTTCTATTAAAGGAAAAAAGGGAGTGAGCATGATAGCGAATCATTCTGTTTATTGAAGCTTTTGATATTATAATATATTATAATAAATGTCAACCGTCAACCACCAGACCTTATCAATCATTTTTTTTATTTCTATAACAAGTATTGATACGTTCTCAGACTTACAGTTTTAAATAATCACTTTTTTTTGCTTGTTTG
>NW_021773788.1:0-3471 GCF_005508785.2 Acyrthosiphon pisum | reverse complement strand
AGAAGATTGATCGGCTTGTTGTATTGATACACTTGTAGACGTGTAACTATCTATCTGATCT
The DNA here is from genome assembly GCF_005508785.2 of Acyrthosiphon pisum. Taxonomy (NCBI): domain Eukaryota; kingdom Metazoa; phylum Arthropoda; class Insecta; order Hemiptera; family Aphididae; genus Acyrthosiphon; species Acyrthosiphon pisum. Next base: position 3,410 of record NW_021773788.1, on the reverse strand, counting down.
TGACCATCAAGTTGAATCACTTCAAGTACAACATATTGCTGTCCATCGTCGCCTTCTACTGCTACAACTCCAGTTTCACTTGTTGGAATACTTGTGTCCTCTTCAGATTCATCTTCATTAGCTGAATCTGTATACTGCAATATTTATTATTTTTCAATTTTATTCACTATGAATCACATATTAATTACTTAAATATGTTAAGCTTTATACTATAACATTCAATTCGGTTCCCGCTCATCACATAATGTTTACACATTGTACGTATGTATCACACATAATATGCGAAGTATTTTTAACTTCTATTTTTTTTTTTTGTCGTAGCCGTTATAGGTAATAGGAATTTATTTTTATGTTTATTGTTACTTAAGCCACGGTAATCTAATTACGTAATAATACCAGTATATTGACCAATTTTATTTTTGATAATAATGACCAAAACGCTAATAAATTGACAAATTCATTTAACTGACGGTTTCGATAAACCAATTAAATAAAAAGATTGCAAGACAAAGAGTTTAGGAATTCATGCCAGGCAAAAACCAAAAAAAAAAAAAATTGATTACAATAATATTAATTGTGTTATGTATTTTTCTAATAATTTTTAATTTAATTTAACCCCATACAATATGAGTATCCACCATATTATTGTTTCTTTTCTCAATTGGTGAGTTTGCCAGTTTCGTGTGGTACAGGTTTATCCATACAAAACAGATAGATGCAACACTGAACAAGTCATCTTGACTTGTTGATTGCATAAAAACACTTCATTGTCCAGAAAGGCACAAAGTTGAAATTGACATACAGCACTCGTTACATGGGTTACATGGTTAATATACAAAACTTCCAACCCAAGTCCAGGAAGAGCATTTTTTTAAAGCAATAAAATCCATGGTAAAGTCTCCAGATTAAGTGCAAAGAGAAAGATGGAAACTCTCCTAAATAACAGTAAACTTCAGATCGAGTCAACGGAATTCCTGACAAAAGGATACAATCTTGACTGACCAACTTCGATCTCGGAGTGGAAGTATGCTAAACTAAATACAACTTATAGAAATAGGGAGGCTTGACATAGGGACTCCACAAAATAAAAAAGCGGTAATTAACAAAACATGAAAAATTAAATATTGAACTGTCCAAGTAACCTAACAACACCATTCACTGACAACTATGTTACCTCCCCACAATACTGTAGTAGACACTAGACACCTAATACTTCATTAAATTAATGAATATTATAACTGCCCTCAATAAATTATCACTCCATCACTTATATAAAACATATTTTGTAACTTGTACACAAGAAACCATTATCATTATTTGATACAGACTTAAGGGACAAAGTGAATTATTTATAGCCTATTCACAATGAGATCATTACTCGGCGGTCTAGTTGTGCGCATGGGCATGGCTTTGTTCCGTGGCAGTGCCTGACGCGTTGCTGTAGTGGGGACGGCGTCTGACCATATGTCTGACCGCCAACCGATAAAAACTGGTCGCCACTGTGTAATGATCTCATTGTAAATAGACTATAGATATTTAAAATACTACATTTTTTAAGATCAACATTTGACTAATAGTAATGACTTGGAACACCAGTGCCATAAAGTCAAGCTTATAAAAACAAAACACTACTGTATAGTTATTTGACATTGTCTATACAATAATTTTAATGAACCATACACCAATTTCAACAGACTAGTATTACCATTGATTATAAATATTAAATACTATAGATTGCTCACTAGTCGTATTTACGCGGTGCGAATAATGGATGTGACTGTTATGAAGCGCTGTCATTGCCCATTAGTTACTTATAAATGGTCACATAGTAATGGCCACATCCATTTTTCGCCAATTTTTCGCGCGGCGTAAATACGGGACAGTAAGCGATCTATAGCATTTATAATGAATGGTATTACATAATAGTACACACGGATATTAACTGATGTTCTATAGATTAATCATTACTTTACAAATATTCCAAAATTATTCTAATATTGTATCAAATGAACTTTAAAGAGCTTTTAAGAAGAAAGTTGAATGATAAATTTTAAAATAATAATACCTCTAGTCTTTGTTTTAATGCTGTATTTCGATCATTTCCAGTGGATTCTTGCATATGAACTTCCATATGTCTTAGTAAATTTCCTTTATGTCTAAATGATCGTTGGCATGTATTACACTGATGAGTTTTCGCATGTGGTGGAGGTGGTATATATGCCGGATTATGATACAGATTATGATGGCGGCGTAGTAATTGTTTTTGTCTGAATGACTAGAATAAAATAAAAAAACAAGTATAGTTGATATTATATAGCATACAATAATTATTTAAATAAATTAAAATAATTTACCTGATCACATAGTTTACAATGGAATGGTTTTTCATCTGTATGTATTAACATATGAGTTTCAAGATGACGCTGAGACATGGAAGCATAAGGACACAATTCACATTTATAACATTTTTCCCCTTCGTGTGATTTACAGTGAACCTATAGTATATGTTTATTAGATAATATATTAATGGAAAAATCTATACTTCAATACCTTGTATTGGTAACGATCAGGGAATGCATCACCACATCGTTTGCACTTAATAGGTTTGTCGGAAGTATGAAGCTTTTGTACATGAATGCGTAAATCAGTTTTTCGACCACAAGTGGCTGGACAATGGTCACATTTAAATACAGGTTTTTCACCTAGAACCAAAATTTAATAATTTTTGTATTATAAGATGTTAATAATTAAAAAAAATTAAATTTACCGCTATGTATTAGTCTGTGTGTTTTTAAACTGTTGGATTGGGTAAACCTAGAAAAGCAAATATCACACTCATATGGTTTCTCACCAGTGTGTATACGCAAATGGCGCTTCAATTTAAATGTATCTGGACTTGCATAAGTACAATGGGGACACTAAAAAAAATATAAAAATTAATATCTAGGTAGATATAACTTATAAAGGAATATAATGTTTAATGGTAAATACTTGGTACGGTCTTTCACCAGTGTGACATCTCATGTGGTTTCTCATTTTGCTAAGTTCTACACTAGCATAATCGCATATTGTACATTTATGCGGTTTTTCATGAGTATGCTTATAACGAACATGTCTAACAAGTTCTCCTGTAACATAGATAAATATAAACATTTTTTAAGAAAACAAAACTGTTTTAAACATAACATAATATTAAATACTTAAGACTAAGAACTAATAAATGTGCATACCCGATGTAGTAAATGCACTTGGACAACTTCGACATTGATATGGTTTTGTTCCAGTATGAGTATTAACATGATTTTGCAAAGAAGTTAGAGTTTTGAATCCACGTTCACAAACAGTACACTTATGAGGACGTTCTTTAGAATGAGACTTCATATGACGAGACAATAAATACCTAAAAGAAG
>NW_021773787.1:0-1100 GCF_005508785.2 Acyrthosiphon pisum | reverse complement strand
CAAATTGCAAAATACAAATAGACAAACGGGATAAAGGAGAAGGTGGACTGGGTATCGTAATCATTCGAGTATAATAGATTATATTATATTATAGTCGAATATAAAGAAATTCATATAATAGTTGACGAAATATGAGAGCTTGTCATTATCGCAAAATAGATAACTAATATTAAACTAGAAGCAGGATGTAAAAGATAGATAACCATAGGCGATTCACTATACTTCGTGGAAACAGCATTATGCTTGTCTATACATGCACACCGCAGGCTACAGATTAGGAATATCGCAAGTGCGTGGGCTGAGTCGATGGTCACACGGACCACATCCGTTAGAGACGAGATAGTGTATCGATAGGCAGGGGGAGCAGGGACCTGAATATAAAAGGGAGCCTGAAACAGCCTGTATTCAGACGTGTCTACTCCAGAGCACAACAAGCATCTTCACGCCACTCTGTGTAAGAAATTGTCATTTGGACTTAGTCAAAATTACTGAAGAACATTTTAATAAACTACAAAGTATCTTTTCATCTGTCTACATTTATTTATAAACTACCCTGTCAACACCTTCATCATCAACACAAGTGGTCTTGCTTCCTGCAAAAACATAATATACTCGTAGTTAACGGCTATCAGAATATCACTCTGACCAGCCCCAACGACGAGGATATTACACGTGCACTCCAAAGCTACAATTTTTTATTTGCTATATATTTATATTCCACTTAATTAATTACTCACAATACTGCTGCTCTTGCTACTTGGGCCATCCTGTTTACTGTATATGCCTTTGCTGTCCTGACTTGTTCTTTCTCTCCGGAGTTGCCAAGGGTGATCGGTCCTCGACGTTGACTCGTGTGAGCTGTCTCCGTGGAGTTGAAACGTTGATAGTAGCCGCTGCACCGGAACTGGACCTCTGAAGTTGACTTGACTGCTCGCCTCGACCCCAGAAGTTGAAATTCGCCGCGTTGACTGCTTGACTCGTCTCTAACTCCTTGAAAGTTCCGTACTTGACTGCGCCAGTGTAATATGCTCGTCTCTAGAGCTGGTCAGAGTAATATTCTGATAGCCGTTGACTACGAGTATATTATGTTTTTGCAGGAA
>NW_021773786.1:0-821 GCF_005508785.2 Acyrthosiphon pisum | reverse complement strand
AATTAACCCGAACCCCTAACACCCCTAAACACCTTAAAAAATCAAACACCCGAAACCCATATAACCCGAATGATTCAGTTTTTAAAACACCCGTATTAACCAAAACCCGTATAAATCATTCGGGTTAACCCGAAACCCGAATAATTTTAATTATTACAAACTCTTCATGTGATATATCATTTTATATGTATTTCTTGTGGTGAGTTCGATTCTGTAGTTAGTTGTTTAATAATAATAATAAATTGTAAACAATCTTACAATCAATCACAGGTAAATTCAATAATTATTTTCTTGAAAATATAATCCAATAAAATCTTTTTATACCTAATAGGCATATAATATAATTTATTAATTTATTAGTAGGCATATAAAATAAATCCAAATATAGCCAATAGCAATATAAAATATAAACATCGTCTCAACAAAACTGAATAAGATTGACAATCGTGGCCAAAATATCAAATACTAATAACTAATAAATAATAATACCTAGTATTATTTGCCACAAACTTCCCAACTGGTATTGTTATCATTTTATAACTGTTTATACCTAAATTAGTAACGAATATCGTAATTCTTGGCTATTTACCAGTTTTCCGAAAATTGTGAAATTGTAATTTATATTTTATTTTATTTCTCTACGCTTCAACGCCCCTAGGCCTACCTATTTTAAACATTTTATTATATTCGTCAACTTCGTAAGTGGTAAATTGCATGTTTGTAATTTATACCACTCTTTGACGCACTTCTCACGCATTTTTGTTGCTGTTATTATTAATAATAGGAGGGGAGAGGTTATCAAAAGTTATGTTTTTCCAGAC
>NW_021773785.1:0-711 GCF_005508785.2 Acyrthosiphon pisum | reverse complement strand
TTAGGAATAAAAAATGGATAAGTTTGACGGACAGAAGAGCAAGGGACTTTAAAGTTAATCATGGAAAGTAAGACAGGAGAATCATTACAGCCATCTATTAGTAAGCGGAGAAATTTCAGGTTAGCAACTTTTCTTCTATCAACTAATGATGATAAACCAAGTTTATTTAAAATTGGGGTATAATCATGAGGTGGGGATGGTCGATACTTAAAATAAATGCTGCATAATTTAGGAATTTACGTTGTACTCTTTCAATTTGATCCTTACCACAAGAAGTGGAAGGATCCCATACAACAGCACCATATTCCAAAATAGACCTTACGTAACACAGTATAAGGTTTTTATGAGAGAAGTTAACTTAAATTCATTACAAATTCTTTTAATAAAACCAAGAATTTTTAGGGCCTTGCAGCATATATTGTCCAAATGGAAATGGAAATTTAACTCTCGGTCAAACGTGATACCAGGTCCAAAACTTTATTTTCAGATCTCTTTAAAGGATTAGCATTGATAGAGTAGGAATAATCAAATCTATCACGAGTTCTGTAAAACGACATTGAGTGACATTTCAAGAAATTGAGTTCAAGATGATGTTCATTTGCCCAAGTAACTAAAGAGTTGATATAATTTTGAAGTAGATAACAGTCATTGAGAGAATCAATTTTAAAAATAATTTTAGATCATCTGCAAATAGAAGAAAATGACTGTGTG
>NW_021773784.1:0-1444 GCF_005508785.2 Acyrthosiphon pisum | reverse complement strand
AATTTTTCTAATGTTGATTCATTAGGGATATCTTGTTAGTATATTTTATTAAAAATCAGACAAAAATTATTATTAATTGCTCAATGGAATATTTGCAGATAACACCATTTCACACAGATCTTCGTTAAAAACTGAATGCTTTCCACAAATTGCATTTGACACTAAATTTTGGTTAGTTTTAATCGCATTTGTTTTTAAACGATTTACTGCGCGTAAATGTTTGGCGGTTTTTAAATGCTGATTTACCGTGAATATTTTTTGCGAGTTTACTCGTATGTCACATAATTTACAAAAAAGAATCTGGTTATCGGTAGAAAAAACATCCTCGTTTTCGGAAACGTATATTTTTAAACGTGCAGAATTAGATGCTGGAAGTTTAGGCATATTGATAAAATTTTTAAATTAATAGAAAAAATAAACAAGACTTTAACACGCGTTGGTCGACTAACTCGTTATACGCGAACCACAGTACTAATATGACAAAAACATTTTAAACATTTAGTTCAATAAAATACGATTTATCTTATCGATTTTATGTTCCACTCACACAGTCACGCCATAATTTGTATAGTGTTACCTAACGGTCCTAACAATGAGCGATAGATTATTTAGACATAAAGACAAGTTACGATAAACACAAACAATTAATATCTTGCCATATCTGGCAATGCATATCTGAAAACAGATAAGATGAAAATTGTTCTTGTCCGCTATATCACGCGCGTTTAACATTGGGTGAACATTTACGGCGATTGAAAACCAAATCCAAACTAAAATTTTTACAAATAAATTCAAAAATATGCATTAAAAATCCAAAATGCTAAAATAATCATGACTTTTAAAAAATCTTCAAAATATGCAAAAATATGCAAAATAAAAATAGCACATTTTTAATTCCCAGTATATGAAACAGATTTTTATCTTACTAAGCTATCTTTTGGACTCACTAAAAAAATATGCAAAATGCTACAACATCCTAACCCTAATCATCATAGATATATTGATGCGGACCTGTGGGGTGCCGCGTGGTTGAGGTGATGAGGTGACCAATAGAAAACACAATATTGTTGTTGAATATGGAAGTCAGGTATTTATTTAAACAGAAACCGTCACTGACACAACTAATTTTGTGAACAAAACAATAAAAGTGTTTGGTGTATGCAGCGGTCGCGTTTTCGATTCGCGGGGACGTCTCGTGTCGTTACGTCTGTACCTGGCGAGGTCTAGAAAACAAGTTACTCGTTTTATCCGGTTCGCCGAACGGCCGGCCGACGGTTCCTCGCGCGGGTGTCGCGCGCTGGCGTCGTCCGTCGTCGATTGGCGGTTTCGTTTGAGAACCACGGCGCGGCTTCCGCGCAAGGCTGTTTGAATTCAACGGCTATTGCGCGGGACCGCGTCATATATACACACTTTTCTTGTCATCGAAGTCGGCTGCCATTTACAA
>NW_021773783.1:0-899 GCF_005508785.2 Acyrthosiphon pisum | reverse complement strand
TAGCCTTTGGCTAATAGTGTTTAATCAGTGACATCATTTGGGGGGGGGGAGGGGTTGGCAACTGGGGTATTTGCCCCAGTCTAGTATTTACATCAACTTAAGGGTCCCGGTGCCAGTTTTTCAAATTTTCTACAATTCTATAAAATTTAAAAATTAAATTTTATATTTTAGTTGCTACCTCAATTATAAGACTTTTCCACTAATCTACTACCCGATAACTATTTAGGGGTGGTTGATAGGGTGTATTATATCGAAAAAAATTGCTTTACGGGAATAACTCTCAAGCTTTATAGAATTGTCGGATTTTGATGAGTATTTTTTTATCTGAAAGAAGAAGACTTCCTACAGCCCGCATCGATCTCTGATTTTGTATTTTATTTTAAATAATTGTATAAAATAATTTATAAAAAAAGCTAAAAATTGTCTTTTTTTTAAAGACTTATAATTAAGTTTGAGATGAAAATATCGAAAAAAGGAGTTCGATGCGGGCTGTAGAATATTCTCCTCTATTAATAAAAAAAAAAATTATCAAATTTGGTTAACTCTACAGGGCAGGATCATTATTCCCGTAAACCGTGTTTTTGAGGTCAAAATCACATTGGCACCGGGCGCCTTAAGTCGGCACATTTACCACACCTCCTACCACCGTTAACCTCTATATGGCACTAAACCATAAGAATCTGAGTGAAAAAAATGTTGAGTCGGAAAAGCAATGAAAAGTTGCCCTAGTTAATAAAAACTGAAATAACGCCACTGTGTGTAATGTGTATTAAATAAATTGTTTGTGCAACAACTATTATCTGCAGGTACTAAAAGGTTTAATTATTTGTATTTGTACCAGCTCTAATATTGGTTGGGTAAATAAGCTTGAAAATGTAATACAAGGCTCCTAATATGTA
>NW_021773782.1:0-843 GCF_005508785.2 Acyrthosiphon pisum | reverse complement strand
CAGATAATTATTTAACCTTAATATGTTAATTATTTTATTATTATATCAGTAGGCTTTATTGGTAGCTACCTATCTAGAAACGCTTAATTAAATAATAAAATAAAGAAAAAATCTATTATGAATTTTTTATATTTCTATACCTATACAAATTGCCTTTAATGATATTCTAATACATCATAATAAAAATAATAAATTTTGTATTTACAATTTTTGTGAATATTGTACAGTCCGATAAAATAATATGTACCTACGATTTAAATACTGTATTTTAAGCCGTTTAAACAATTGTTTAATCTGTAATATGCAATCAAATAATCCACAAATATTATGTCACCAATGAATAATGGTCTATATACGTATCATACAAGCTTATCATCGACTATCTATAACATCTTTAGTGTTTACTATACGTATACCTACGAATTATACGATTTAGCATAAGTATAAGAGTTATGAAATAAAAACATAAAAATATTGTAACAAAATAACAATCAATTCGTCTATAATATCTGAATACAATAAAATATAATAATATATATATATATTTTTTTATTGATCACGAAGCCCGGCTACTGGCCTTTATAGCTGTTGTTTTTTTGGTTTGTAGGGGAGGAAATTGTAGGTTTGTAAAACACGTGTGTTTTTGGTCTGGCAGATTTTTTAGTGGACACCCGTATAGGTATCTGCCATGCCCGGGAAGGGGATGGCGGCACTTCTCTCCGGACACCGTGACTTGCCCGAAGAAATATTCCACGCGCGGCCGAGTACGAACCGGCGCCGGTGTGCGTCGCAACTGACGCCTTAATCCACTCGACCACTCCGTCCCTGATAACAATAATAAAT
>NW_021773781.1:0-739 GCF_005508785.2 Acyrthosiphon pisum | reverse complement strand
CATTTTTTTTAAAGTTACAACAAAAACCAAAATCGATTTTCTCGAAAACAGATTTTGCGTAAAAATTCCCGTTTTTCTTAATTTTTCTTTTGTTTTTCCCGGCGCTTTTGAAAACCACTGGGAAATTTAAATTTTGACCTCCCCAATGCACCAACGATATTCACTTTCTGATCGAACAAGATACTGAAGTTGAAAATCGTAGCATTATTTCGACTACTTATCGTGTACACAGACACAAAAAAAATAAAAAAAAAAAATAAAAAAAAAAATAAAAAAAAAAATAAAAAAACACACATCATTGTAAAATCAATACATTCATCGTTCCACTCAGAATCTAAAATAATTAAACGTATTAGAGAAATTTGTGAAAAAGTTCTAAAAAATAGTATAGTTTTCTATGAATTATTATTTATTTGAACATTAAACATACTTCAGGTATGCACAAGGGTTCTAAGTATTAGAACAAAAATGGCATTTGATTATTTATTCATTTTTTTTTTTTTTTTTTAATAAGAAAATTGGAAGATTATTAGATATTATATAAAAAAATTCAATAAATAAAATGCATACATAAAAATATAGGTATATTAATTTGATTCCGTAGAACAACACTAAGCTATGGGATAATGTAATTTACTCATCATTAAAATAAAATAAAAAATCTATTTTATATACACTAGAAAATGTATTAGTATAATCTGTGGATAACTAAAAGGCACCTTATATTCAAATTGGAATA
>NW_021773780.1:0-815 GCF_005508785.2 Acyrthosiphon pisum | reverse complement strand
TTATCAACAGTTGTGTATAAATTTCACACCACGTTAGCGAAAAACGACAACATTGGAATAATGAAGTCCGTTTAAATGCATGAGGTATTATACATGGCGCGTTTTTTTTATTGTGGTATCCCCGTTAAGGCCTAATCCACATGTACAAATAAAGTGTCAATTTTATCCACACTTTCACCACAAAGTAATTTACTGTTAATGATCAATGGTGGATATGTTTTTGTTTTTAATGTATCTATATCAAAATATAAAAATAATTGTTTAATAGGTAGGTATGCTTTTTGACGAAGGACCGTCACAGTTGACAATAATTATAAAAATAATAATGTATTGATGGTAAAAATTGCAAAAGTCTGTCCATGATTGTGTTGGAATTCGATGATGCAGCTTGGGGTTTTCTGTATATGGTGAATTTGTGGATTTAATTTTAAATTAATAGGAAATATTATAAGGCTTTAATTGTTTAAGATATTAAGCGCACGCACTGGTGAATTATTTTTCAAAATAATTTATTTCAATATGTACAAGGAACTATTAAATTGTTCTACCAATACTCATACATTTATAAGTTACACTGGTTCATATTATTAGGAACCTTACTTTTTCTAATACTCCCCCCATATGGATATTGGTGAAAAATGTAACGCTAACAATAAACCGACGCTAGAATAGTGGCAATAATTAATATATAATATTCAAGTAATTTTAAATAAATTAAATTGACACTTAATTTGCACTTATAAACTCTTTTAAATTACTTACCAGACTTACCTGTGAAAATATTTATATTAAAAGTTATAAGTTACAACTATAGT
>NW_021773779.1:0-839 GCF_005508785.2 Acyrthosiphon pisum | reverse complement strand
TTGTAACTATAGTTAGGTAGGTATGTACAAGTAACTATAATATGCCCAACCTGAACATGAGTCAAAATATTTCGATATGCATACACGTTCATTATTTTTTAGAGTTACACCAAAAACTGAAATTGCTTTTGTCAAGAACCGATTTTGCGTAAAAATAAAATTCCTGGTTTTCCTTAATTTTTTTTGTTTGGCTGGCGTCTGAAATATATTTAGAATTTTGGTCTAATTTAGACCTCCCAAATGCAACTACTAGATTCACTTTCAAACCGGCAAAGATACTGAATTTGAAATTCAAAGCATAATTTTAAAATCATCTTATTTATCGCCCCGCTCAGAATCCCTTACCAGTCAGTTTAGGTTACCCATTTGGTCCAGTACCAACATTTACACTATAAAATACCAGTCGTCAGCAATCACTCAGTGTATACCTATATACAAAGGTTAAATTTTGTTCTTGGAAATCCGAAAACTCACTCCAAATCCGCTTGAAAATAAACCTTAGGATTATTATTTAATTTATTGCTATTTAAAAATAAAAATAATTTATATTTTAGGGTAGGTGGGTAGGTATCCAAAAATATTTTACCCTAGTGATAGGGATAAAAAGGGTTAGTGCCACTGATTATTGAAAACATCTGCCCAAAATGTACTTTGTAGTTTGCAGCACAAGTCTTAAAATTATAAATACCTACATCCTAAATATGATAGGTACAGCGTATTGTCTACTACTGTCTAATTTTTCTGAACCCCGAGTTCTCGGGCGGTCCTATTTTGCAGTAGGTACTTACTTTTCATTTACTCTATTTCGAATATACAGTCAACTCGCGATATAACGAATT
>NW_021773778.1:6547-7882 GCF_005508785.2 Acyrthosiphon pisum | reverse complement strand
TAATAACTGTCGTATGTACACAGTGTCGCACGTAATATTGCAGTGTCACTCCTAAATGGTAATAATTGATCGTCCACTTTTAATATTACACACGCATACATAAACACATACCTATGTGTATTGTACGCACACAATAATAGTAATAATAAAATACAACCACCTGACATAACGCAGGTACCTATGTCATTCGTGTTTAAACGTAAATGGATATACACTTAAGAGGCTGTCAGCGCACTATTTGTTTTCTCTCTCTGGCTCACACGCAACATTTTTTTTTATGCGTTTAAGTAATCTTAGAGTAAAGTCACCCATTACAAAAAAGAGAATAATATTTTTGAGGGAATGACACTTTTTTAAACATCATTTAAACTTACAGCATTTTTTTGTTTGTTTTGAAAGTCGAATATTAAGTCAAATAATGAAATTCCCTCAAAAATATTATTCTCCATCTTCTTTGTAACAAGTTACTTAAACGCATAGATGCGTAAATGCGTTTTGCCTATGTTGCGCGTGGGCCAGAGAGAGGAAACGAATAGTATTTACTTAAAGTAATAGACATTATTATTAGGTGCCCACCTAACGCAAACATCGCCACCGTTATGTTTAAATATTTATCATGTAGGTACATAATACTTTTTTGGAATATTGGTGTCTTTTATCAGGTATATACATTTATAAAATACCGGTATGACAATATATATAAAATATAGAATGCCTGTATGCTTTCCGCGACACAGCTCCGGCCGGCCACGCGTGGCATATAAATTTAGGCGGTTAAGGTTTTCGTTAAATATAAGGTGATAGGCGAAAGTGATATTATCAACTACTCTACGGCGGCGCCGCGGACCGTCTGCTTTCCGCGACCCCGCTCCGCCCCGGGACTCGTCACGGTGGAAGTGCGGCCGCGAGAGGCCTATAAATTTATCGGGGAACGCGAATAAGTCTTCGACGGGGCCGTCCGAAGTCCGCAAAGGCGGTGAAACTCGAATTTTGAAAAAAAAATCAAAAAAAAATTCGATCTGACGCGGCCGCCGCAAATTAAATAGAATCCCGGCAACCGGTTTCGAAACCAAGACCTCCGGGTCATCCACGCCTACGCCTAACCGACCTGCCTACCTACTGAGTTGAGAAACGGTGTCAAATCTATGACTGATAAGCCGTTTCGGCTCCCGGCGAATTACGAACGCGGTTCGGGCGTCCGCCCCGGGCGATCTTACCGCGTCGGACAGCGGAAGACGAATTCGACCGACCTCGGACTATCGCTATATACAGGCATAATACGTGCGTCGGGGAGGTTTTCGCGAATCTCTGCTTTCCGCGACGCCGCTACGCGCC
>NW_021773778.1:3254-4547 GCF_005508785.2 Acyrthosiphon pisum | reverse complement strand
AATCTGTAACAGTATTTTAACCAAATGTGACTCACCTAAAAACAGTAATATAATATAAAGTACATACTACATAGTATATTATATATTTAATATTTAACCACATAATCGAGCGCATGTCCCTTATGCACATAATATTAAATACCTAAATAGTGTTATTTATTAATTTGATTTTATGTTCATTTAAAATCATACCTATGGCATAGCGGTCATATATAATTAATATATAACTTAACTGACCCGACCCAACCACCGTATCGAATCTTAATATTTATACATTTATATTTTATTTATTATAATATGCATGTACCTACCTACAGGCTACAGACCTGTGGCTATATCGTGTATATTTATGCCAAATCAAATATACAAATACGGCGCGACCGAATAAGCGAAAGGACAAAAGGCAGAAAATATAATATAATAACGCAGCTCATCGAGAAAAATTTCGTTATATATGATAGAGGCGGAACTGATAGCGAAAGATAAATAACGGAAAAAAAATAAGAAAAAAAAATTCAATTTAACACGGCCCGCGGCCGTCGCAAATTAACGATATTCCCGGCGATCGATATCTAAACCACGACCCCCGAGTCATCCACACCTACGCCTAACCGACCGGCGACCTGCTTACCTAACCTACTGAGTTGAGAACTGGTGTCAAATCTATGACTCTTAAGTCGTTCCGCCGTCCCGGCGAATTACGGACGCGATTCGCACGTACACTTCGGCCAACACAGAAATACAGAATATTAAATAAAACTCTATTATTGTAGTTGACAAAAATATATTTCCAATCAATTATTTCGAATAAAAATAAAATGTTCGAAATAAAAAACCAAAGTATTCAATACCAAAAAGTATTTAATACAAAAAAAGTATTTAAAATACCATTCAAAATACTTCATGCTAAAAGTATTTAAAAAGTTATTCAATACTTAAAAAAGTATTTGAATACTTTAACTCAAATACTCTTACTTAAATACTTTACAGGACTGATACCTATACACAATATAATTTCTATAGAATTTATATTACTATTATTATAGGTAGGTCCTAGGTACATTATATTATAGGTAATAAAAATAAATAACTCTGTTCCCATCTGTACATATAATTATACAATGCCAAAATACTATACTCAGTATACACTAAAGATTAATAGTAATTACTAATTTATTACAATATATCTCTTTCTAATATATAGAAATCTCGTGTCACAATATGGAAAATATTTATCTTCGAACTCCGGAAACGGCTAGATCGATTTTTATGAAATTTTGTGAGTACATTAAA
>NW_021773778.1:0-1256 GCF_005508785.2 Acyrthosiphon pisum | reverse complement strand
ATAAGACCTAACGTTGAAAGAGTTGATAATTTTTTTAATTACTTTGAAAAAAATTATATTTGCTGGACAGTAAATTTCAACCATCAATATGGGCCGAAATTCTTAAACTCGTTAATGCGTACCACCAACGCATGTGAATCGTTTCACTCGAAATTAAATGGCATGTTTTATTCATCATACCCTTAAATTTTCCAATTTGTTGAAGTATTGAAAAATGTTCAAACTGATATTTATATTAAAATACAAAGTTCAAATTTAGGAAACAAACGAAGAGAGGATGTAGAAAAAAAAGAATTTATTAAAAAAAACTATGACTGAATTTGAGAACAAAAATATAACACGTCTTGACTTCGTTCAAAAATTGGCAAACATAAATTTACCAATACATAAATGATATATATACTTACAACTATAATTTTTAACCTCATCATTTTACAAAATCAACATTAAATTTTAAAACAATAATAAATAATTTATAATATACGATTACAAACTTTGATTTTTGAACATACCATATTTTTAACCACACCATTTATACTAATGACAGTCCTCAGTCTTGTAGTAAACCCAAAAGCTATAGTATTGTTTTAAATAAATAATATAAAATAAATAAATTATACATACAGTATAATTTATTTGTAGTAATGTAGGTATTAATACGGAATATAAAGTAAGCCTAAATAACAGGAAACGTAGGCCAAAGGCGAAAACAACAAGTTGTTATAGCTAGTCACACATTAATGAAATTCAGCAATATTAGGGATGTATTAATACCCACAGCTATAATATGATATTAAACAATATCATGTAGATATTATACATTTAGTATAATTTATAATAGGTAATGTAGGCATATAACGGGAAGTGTAGATCAGAGGTGAAAACAACAAGTTGTTTTACCTAATGCAATTCGACATTACTAGGGAAGTAATATTAGAATATAGCTATCACGCCACTAGTACGTCATTGTCAAAACCCACATAAATACGGGTAGAGCGCCTACCATTACTTAGAAGATAGTCAGCTCTCGTCGTAGGTCTAACAAGCTACGACAGTGCTTATAATTATTGTGTATTTGAATTTGTAATAATAAAGTGTTAAATTATTGTTATCTTTAAAAAGTCTAAAAGTGTTTATAATATCACCTATCTTTCTCATCCACGACTCAAGACAACGACGAACGTGCGACGTCGTTAAATAATTATTGTATTAGTGTTCAACGTGTCCTGCACGGCGATCACTACAGTCTGTAAAAG
>NW_021773777.1:0-719 GCF_005508785.2 Acyrthosiphon pisum | reverse complement strand
GGTATACTTATCTATAGTATTAAAAAAAAATTGACCTATAATAGGTATCAATAATAAATTCCAAATTAATCATATCACAATATCCATTAGGTAACGCGTTATACATCAACAACAAACCGTGGTACTATCATAGATATATAATAGTATACTTTAGAAGTTTCAAGTACCCATGAATAATATTATACAATCACAACAAAATAACTAAAATAGCTATTCCAGGTTTTTTAATATGTAATTTCGTCCAAATTTGAACTTAAAATGACTATAAAAATAAACTGTGCTAATGTATTTCTTAGAATTTTTGGTAACAGAGTTAAATATTTACGTGGAATCTTGTTTTAAATTTTCAATCCTTAGATATAAAAGTTGAACATTTTATAATTTTTTAACTACAAAATAATTTTTCAATTTTAAATTTGATAAATGTTGTCAACATTTTAACTTCAAATGCTTATAAAAAAAAAATTGTGCCTATGTATTTGTAATATTTTTCAACTACTATTGTAACAATGTATCAGGAGCCCTGTATTAATTTTTTACACTTTTTGGCCCAATAGATAAAACTTTATTGATATTTATAGAAAAAAAAACTAAAAAAATTGATAACTTACAATGTCCGTAAACAGCTCAAAAAGAGTCAAATTGTTCAACATTTTATCGTATATAGAAAATGCTAATATAAACATTCAGTGAAATTTTCAAGTTTCTACAGTCATTCG
>NW_021773776.1:0-783 GCF_005508785.2 Acyrthosiphon pisum | reverse complement strand
CATAGTGCATACTGCTCAGAAATCTTATAGATTTCATCCAATTTTTATAGTTTATTTCATGGAACATTACCCCCCCCCCCCCTGCCCATCCATGAGAGCACGCCAATGAACGGGGCGCTAGTGTTGTAATGCCTAGGGGCGGAAAAATGGCAAGTCCGCCCCTGAACCTACTGTACAGCAGAGTGACATCCACGTACCCGCTTTTTAAGTATTTTCTTTTATTTATTCAAAACAAAGTGTAAAACGTATTTGGATGGTGTAAAATATTCATATATGAACAATACAAGTACTGTAATGTCTATCGATAGGTTTTGTAAAAATAGAATTAAAAATGAATTATATTTGCAGAGGAGAAAATTTCCCATTGGAATACATTTAACTTCTGATGAGAAAACTGCGACATTATTCATATTTTAATTTAAATATTTTTACAAGATTTTATTTTTAAATGTAAACTTTTATAAATCAATTATCGACAATATTGATTTATTTTTAATTGGTGTAAAAAAATCTTAAAGACATTTATTGTTTTATTTTATTTTGAGAAATATTGCAATATGTTTACTTATAAAATACTGTAAAGTTATAAATAACATAATAGTCAATCATTTTACGTGGATCAACCTGGTTTATATATGTACTAACATTTTTCGAAGACATTTTTAGCAAATGAGTTAGGTACTAAAATATTATTTATTAATTTATTATGCATGCTCATGTTTTTATCAGTACAAGGTGCACAATATGATACAATAGTATATTGTGTGGCAAGAGTGAGAAATG
>NW_021773775.1:0-808 GCF_005508785.2 Acyrthosiphon pisum | reverse complement strand
GTAGCACAAATTTTAGATTCTGAGTGGAACGATGAATGTATTGATTTACAATGATGTGTGTTCTTTTATTTTTTTTATTTTATTTTTTTGTGTCTGTGTACACGATAAGTAGTCGAAATAATGCTACGATTTTCAACTTCAGTATCTTGTTCGATCAGAAAGTGAATATCGTTGATGCTTGGGGAGGTCAAAATTTAAATTTCCCAGTAGTTTTCAAAAGCGCCGGGAAGAACAAAAGAAAAATTAAGGAAAAACGGGAATTTTTACGCAAAATCTATTTTCGAGAAAATCGATTTTTGTTTTTGGTGTAACTTTAAAAAAAAAGACCGTGGATACATGACATTTTGACTGAATGTTTAGATTTCAATTTTCTATACACGATAAAATTTTCAAAATATTTTGACTTATTTTGAGCTCTTTACGGACATTGTCAGTTTTCATTTTTTTTTAGTTTTTTTTCTAAAAATATCAATAAAATTTTATTTGTTTATCAAAAAAGCTTGAAAATTTAATAGAAGGCTCCTAGTATATTGTTTCAAAGGCAGATGAAAAATATTAAAAAATCGTTAGTCACAGTTTTTTTTTATAAGCATTTAAAGTTCAAAAAATGACAAAATATGGAAAAATCACGAAAATTTGCAAATTATTTCGAGTTAGAAATTCATAAAAATTTTTCTTTTTAAATCTAAGATATGAAAATGTAATACAAGATTCCTTATAAGATTATCTACCTGTATCAAACAAAAAATATCTATAAGAAAGTCAAATTAAATTTTTATGATCGTTTGAAATTCAAATTTTACAACAT
>NW_021773774.1:0-1868 GCF_005508785.2 Acyrthosiphon pisum | reverse complement strand
GAATGCAAAAGTAGGTATAACATATTAAAGTTAACAACACAATATTAGTTCTGCTGACGTAAATTTGATACATATAAATCGTATGTACCTAGACTGATTTTACAAATCGGTAATATTTTAGGACTTTAAGGTCAGCTCTTAATAGTAAATAGATAGCAAAAATCGAGTCTGCGGTTATAAGGTAAAAGGAAAAAAAAATAAAATCAAAAACCGTTCTTGATGCCGATACATTTGAAAAAACTTTTTTGAAACCGAAACCAAATCCAAAAAAATTGAAAAACCGTTCTTAAAACCTAAACCAAAACCATAAAATTTAGAAAACCGTTCTCAAAAACCGAAACCGTAACCTCTACAATTTGGAACGGTTTCGATCCCTGCCCAGCACAATGTTTGCTTTTAGGGGTGCCGAAATATGTATCCCATGGTATGTTATGTCAATCTTTTTTGTATTATTTATGTTTTTGTTGCGATAGAGTTCATAATTCTTATTAATATTATTATGTTTCTGACTAGTTTTTTGTATACAACTATCTAATGTTATATTACTAGCAATTACTTGGAAAATATTTAGCAGTATAATATACTATATAGAAATCGATCGAACAAAGTGGAAAAATTGAAAAAAATCTGCTAAAATGTAAACATTGCATTTTCACCGTGTTTACTTTAGCATACTAATTAATTACTCAGGTGATAGACAAAATACAAAATATTTTACCTACGGAGCTTATAACGTATAGTGAATTATCGTTGAATTTATGACTTGTTACTGAACCATCAATTTATTATGGATATAGCATAAAATGAAACGAAATTAAAAATAATATTCTTCTATGGTATACTAGCTTATTCAATAGAAAAGAAAAAGTCACCATAAACAGGCTCAGAATAGGTCACACCAGATTAATCCACGTTTTCTTTCTGAAGAAAGAAGACCCACCCATATGCCCAACCTGCAACCTTCCCCTGACGGTCAAACGCATTCTAACTGAACGTAGGGAGTATGAACCACGACGTCTGAAGTACAGTTTAACTCGACATTTAGCTGAAAATCTAAACGCCGGTATCAATAATGTCCTCAAATTCCTTAAGGATACAGAACTCCTTAATAAAAATTAGTTTTTGGTTCATATAATGTTTATTACAAATGTAGATTGAATTCACTTATTTAATGTATCAGTATTAATTGTACATAATAATATCTACTTTGTTTTTTTTTTTTTTTTTTTGTTCTCTATATTATTACAGTTAAATGTTTTAGCCTATTGTAATAATTTACTCTTTAACGTAAAAATAATGTTAAATATTATTTAAGCCGGTGGCCTAAGTCACCGAGGCAGTTATTATGAATAAAAAAAGCAAATTTTAAATCTAAAAAATTGTAAATTTAATGATTTTGGTATGATAATTTCAGAATATTACTAAAAAAACAACATCAACAAGTATTAATTGTATTATAAAACCACTTAATATCTAATTGACTGTTAAATCGGTCAATGTAAAAGCAATCTGTTATTTTTCCAACTTTGTCTAACATTGCATAAAATGCCTTAAATTGGTACCGCCAAATTGCTTTTACGTCAACAGTTAGTAAAATATTTGAGATACTTGGGTAAAAACAACTTCGATATATTTTAAAACAGGGCTTGCAAACGTTATAATACCGTTATATTTGACGAAAAACGATTGCAATTTTTAAACGTGATTATAGCGGAAAACGATAATCAAAGTTAATTAAATACCACACATTGGCACAACTATTGTAACAACTAGTGTGACAAAATTAGCCCCACCTAAAAAATCATTTAAAAATTTGAAATTAAAAGTTGATGATTTATCCAATTACAATTATAACAGATAGCATTGTT
>NW_021773773.1:0-825 GCF_005508785.2 Acyrthosiphon pisum | reverse complement strand
ATGATGTGTGTTTTTTAATTTTTTTTAATTTATTTTGTGTCTGTCATCACCTTTTAGGACAGTAAAAATGCTTGGATTTTGTTCAACAATATCTTTTTTGATAGGAAAGTGAATCTATTTGGTACTTTGGGGGGGTCAAAAGTAAAATTTTTCCAATAGTTTTCAAAAGCGCCGTGAAAAACAAAAGAAAAATTAAGGAAAAATGGGAATTTTTACGCAAAACCTGTTTTCGAGAAAATTGATTTTGGATTTTGGTGTTACGTTAAAACGAATGACCGTAGATACATGAAATTTTCACTGGTTGTTTATATTTCCATTTTCTATACATGATAAAATTTTCAAAATATTTTGATTTGTTTTGAGCTGCTTACGGACAATTTCAGTTTCCAATTTAATTAGTTTTTTTTCTATGAATTTCAATAAAATTTATTTGTTGAGTAAACATATTTGAAAATTTAATACAAGGCTACTACTATATTGTTACAATGACATTTGAAAAATATTAAAAATCCTTAGTCACAGTTTTTTTTTATTAGCATTTAAAGTTCAAAAATTGACAAAATATGGAAAAATCACGAAAATTAGCAAATTATTTTGAGTTAATAATTCGTAAAAATTTTTCTTTTTAGAACTAAGATTTTAAAATGTAATACAAGATTCCTTATAGGTTAATCTACCTTTATCAAAAAAAAATGTCTATAAAAAACTCAAATTAAATTTTTATGAGCGTTTGAAATTCATATTTTTACAACATTTGATATTTACTCGATTTCTTACTGATAACGATTTTCTTATTTTATTGTAATAAAAAACGAATGACTGTAG
>NW_021773772.1:0-851 GCF_005508785.2 Acyrthosiphon pisum | reverse complement strand
CGTAAGAAATCGAGTGAATATCAAATGTGTAAAAATATGAATTTCAAACGCTCATAAAAATGTAATTTGAGTTCTTATAGACATTTTTTTTTAGATAAAGGTAGATTATCCTATAAGGAATCTTGTATTACATTTTAAAATCTTAGTTCTAAAAAGAAAAATTTTTACGAATTATTAACTCAAAATAATTTGCTAATTTTCGTGATTTTTACATATTTTGTCAATTTTTGAACTTAAAATGCTAATAAAAAAACTGTGACTAAAGATTTTTAATATTTTTCAAATGTCATTGTAACAATAGTGTCAATTTTTTCGACAACAGATTTTGCATAAAAATTCCCGTTTTTCCTTAATTTTTCTTTTGTTTTTCACGGCGCTTTTGAAAACTCTTGGAAAAATTTTACTTTTGACCCCCAAAAGTACCAACTAGATTCACTTTCCTATGAGAAAAGGTACTGTTGAAGAAAATCCAAGCACTTTTACTGTCCTAAAAGGTGATGACAGACACAAAAAAAATTTAAAAAAAAATAAAAAAAAAACACACATCATTGTAAAATCAATACATTCATCGTTCCACTCAGAATCTAAAATTGACTACAATACAAATTATTAGAGATACCTAAAATGTAGAACCTTAATTAAAATATATTGTCAGTTTTTTCTGTTTCTAGTTTCTACAGTATCATATTATATAATTATATTGTAATGATTTATAACCAAGCGGCAAGCACGTCCACAGAAAACAGTTTAGTGAGGATGAATTGAACCCCATCCACCCTAATACGTGTCTGTTTATAAGATATCATATTGTTGCTATTCATCGGTATATCATATTTATAATTTATATAGAA
>NW_021773771.1:0-1241 GCF_005508785.2 Acyrthosiphon pisum | reverse complement strand
TTGCAAAAACATCTTCTCTGACAACTAATTCATCTACATCAACATATTTAGCACATAAAGACACTTGCTCTATACCAGATACATCGGCAGTTTCATCAGCGAGGACAGTGAAACATTTTGCTTTATTTATTTTAGCTACAATTTTATTAAGTATTACCGTGTTGCAACAATCAATAATAGCATTTTGGCTAGTAGGACTAACATATTTATTTCGTTCACCTGGACCTTCAAGAAATGTTTTAAGCTTTAGATCACCACGAGCTCTATACCGCAATAGTTCCCTAAAGTTTCCTTCATTTGAAGTTTGTATTGTATCTACATTAATTTTACCAAAATCTCTATGTCCTCGTATTGCAAGCTCTTGACGACCACATAAAATAATAACTTCAATTATAGGTAAAATATTTTTTCTGTTTTCATCTACTTATTTACTACGTGCTGTATCTAATTAATTTTCAATGGATATGCTTGGATTATTCCTCGTTTTTAAAAAATTATCGGTGTCTATTACACTTTTAATATGATAATTTAGTTTATCATGTTTAGTAAATGTTTCTATAGCGTGTTTCCAATTATCAAATTTATTTATAACCAAAGCACCAAGTTTCTGGCCATTTATTCCACCTTCAGATTTGGAAAAAGCAACACAAAGTTTACAAAATGCACCGTCTTCTTTTTCAGAGTATGCTAACCATCGCCATCTTAATAACCAATTAAATTGAAATTTGCTCGTTTGCCCTTTTTTATTTTTATCGAAGTTTTTATGTATGGGAAAATTAAATGCTATATCTGGTGTCCATATATTATTTATAACTGTATGAATTTCACTATGAGACAACACACGGTTAACAAAACATATTATGTCATTAGTTCTTATATTAACTGAAGTGAAAGATGAAGAAGGTATACAGGTTTCACTGGTTTCAGGAGTCTTAATATTGAGATCATTTTTAGATGGTGATGAATTTTCTATAGTAGGATCTGTTAGTTTTATTTTCTAAAATACAAAATTAATATTTTGATCAATTGATTGCATTTGTTAAGTAATATTACCTATAATATTTTATAATATACGAATATACTTTAATAGAAGCTAGTATTATGTAGTGTAGAATAAACATTAAATACTAAACAGTAAGTCACTAACTATAAAAATACTAAAAAAATAAATAACAAATACTAAACTGTTAAATACGTAATAATTGAATAATAATTTATTTATTCTAATAAAATATAATGTT
>NW_021773770.1:0-839 GCF_005508785.2 Acyrthosiphon pisum | reverse complement strand
AAAAAAATTATTTTATTTTTTAATACTGAAAAATAAAAATATTTAAATTTTGACTTAAATTTTTTTTGATAAATTCAAAATAGCCAATTTGTGAATCTGATTATATAAATTATTTTGATGGAAAAAACATTTATCTAAGTCAAGTAGTTTATTTTTTTAGAATTTTTGTAAATATAAATATTTTTTTGATAAATTAATTTGAAAAAAAAATTTTTTCAAAATATTATTTTAGGGAATTTGCTAACATGAGTATATATCATAAATTGTTTACTAATCATATAATATTAAAAAATTTTGTCAAACGTTAAAATAGCATAATTTTTTTTTTCTGGTCTTCTCATTGTTACACCCTGTATAGTACCATTGATTAAATATACTATTAGTATAAAAAGCTCCTCATAGGTTCTTTTTAGTGGAAAACTAGAAAAAATAATGAAAAAACTACATTAAGAGGTGAACTATTTTTTATTTATTTTTTGTCTTATACATGCCTTTTCAATTTTTTGCGAAAGCTTTAGAACATTTTTGATTTGAATGTCATAACCTTTTGAATGTAGCCAACTAAATTGTACATGACTGCCGGATATATATTATAATATTGACAAAATTTTTTTTAATTTGGGTAAATGCATCGTGGGTGCCGTACAGTTATGATCGATTGTTATATTTTAATCTTGACATGAGACGGATTTTCTCGGATATGAGCACCTCAAAAGTATAATGAATTGTTCTACAAAAATCCACATTTTATATAATATGTTTTTTGTAATGTATAATAATAATATTATAAAGTAAGAAGCTAGTAAGTTGGTGTCGCTCTGCTGTAAAGGTGACATGTA
>NW_021773769.1:0-1000 GCF_005508785.2 Acyrthosiphon pisum | reverse complement strand
ATTTAATAATTTATTTGAATAACTCAATCTTTTGACCGTGTTTTTAACTACAGTGAAATTGCGTTTAGCTTTTCGTGGTGTAGAAAAATGTTCGTGAGTCATATCACCGATTCTCGAAGAAGACCAACATTTTCTTATTTTTGGAGTAGCCATTTCATCTTCTGAGATTGGATCACTAAAATATTAAGCAAATAAGTCAATAATTCAATTCAAATAATATATTTACTATACATACCGTTTGTGCTTATCAAAATCTGCTACATCAGGAGTTGATTCATTTTGTAGAGAAGTTGTACAAACGATGGAATTGTCAATATCATCATCATCAGTTTGACTACTAAAATATTAAACGTTCAAGATAGTACAATATTTAAAATAATAAGTTAATTGAAAATACACACCAATCAAGTACGTCAACACCCAAATCTGTAATAGTCACCGTTTCAACAGACGAAGATGTACAAGGATAGCTATTAGGTGATGCAGACTGTGTATTCATACTACAATATTCACTGAAATAATTATCAAGTATTATTATAAACAATCAAGGCAAATTTAGTCACACCCAAAAAATCATTACATTTCAACATCATTTGTAGTTGACGCAGCTAATGTTGGTAGAGCATTTGACATTAAAACTTTACGACTAGTACTCATAAGATAGTCAGAGGTTTTAAAATGCAATGAACATATTTTACTATTGTTTTTCAATAGTTTGACCTGCAGTCCAAGAGAATTTGACCATAAACGTTTCTTTTCTTCAGTTTTCGGAAAACTGTGAAAAACAAATTGGAATAGTATGAGCAACAAAGAAATAAATAAACGAGAATATCATATAATAACAGCTAAAATAGTTTAAATACTTACAAATGAAATGAAATGCTTGGAGCATCCACATTTTTAAGTCCACAGACCACACATTTCACTGAGTACACCATTATAATATATTTAGTAGAACTAAAATACTATTAAATTGATGGACTGGTTATTAACGAAAGTT
>NW_021773768.1:0-648 GCF_005508785.2 Acyrthosiphon pisum | reverse complement strand
AACAGATCAGCTCCCTCGCCAGCCCCTCACTGAAAAATATGTACAATATAATAAAGTCATAATACATTATTTAAATAAGAGCCACATCAAAGAATTTATGAAATATTCCTTTTTGGCTTTTTAGTTTTTAAAAATTTTTAATTTATGAAATACTTTTGTATTTTCGAAAACTTGTGTATTAAATTTTTGCCGTTATAAAAACTTATATAAATATGTAATAATATTAATATTTTATACGGGCGATATCAGTGCAATTGTATACATTTTTGTTAAGTAACTTTTTCAATATTATAAGATTTTCAAGCTTTTACTGTATGGTTTATAAACAGATATTGTATAAAAAATCAATATTTAGTTTATTTAATATATTTGTCACAACTAAAAAAATTGAGGAATAAATTAAATTTATTATTTGTCTATTGAGGAAAAAATTTACTACAATTTCAATAAAATGTGTTTTGAAATTTGTAAAATAAGAAAAAATCTTTTATTTATTTATTACTTTTATTGAGTACTACCTAATTACTTGATGAAAATAAACAAATAAACGTATCCCAATCCCAAATCATTGCATTAGAGATGATTGAAACAAATTCATCTGTTCACTACTAAACACATCCTTTAATTTATTTTTATGAAATGTAGGTA
>NW_021773767.1:3144-4294 GCF_005508785.2 Acyrthosiphon pisum | reverse complement strand
CAATTCAATAACAACCCTTCTTCCAATGTAATAAAACATATCATAGGATCATTATTGTTTTTCATTCTCAGCTACTTGTATAGAAAATTTATTATTATTATCATTAATATTTGGAAACGAATTAAATGACTGTAAACATAGCAAAGCTATTTCTGAGTCCTCGTAAAGGTTTATAGGCGGAAAATAATTTACAGATAATATGGTAGCATTCCCAGTTAAACTTAAAGTAACTGACTCATACATTACAAAATCTAAGATATAAATTTAATGATGAGATCCGTGACGTTTAATATGCAGAACAACTGTTAACGTTTCGTTAAAATTGTCAATTGGATTTTTGTTTTGGTCAACTAACTGAACAGTAATTGAATTAATATCTGTTTTGTTTAATCTGTAATATATAAGGTTTACCGGAGATTGAACAACCTTTGTATACAAATTATCTTCTATTTCATAGCATCCGTCTGGCAAACTAAATTCATATCTTCTATTTCTCTCTGGAGGAATTGTTTCTATTCTCAGCCGGTTATTAGTTGAATTTATAATATTTGGAAATGAATTGTACGTTTGCAAAGATAACAAAGCTATTTCTGAATCCTCGTAAACGTTTAGAGATGGAAAATAATTTGCCGACAATACAGTTGAATTTCCAGTCAGATTTAATGTAATAGATTCATGCATTGTAAGAATTCAAGACATAAATGACCACAGTTAAATGTATTGAAGTCTTGATAGTTGGAATAGCTGTATACTATTTTGAACTGTCTGAAATAATGTTGTAATTCAATTGGTGGTGGTAAATCACCAAAGCTATCAAAATATACAACTTTGTCCTTATTTTTATGAAACGCTACCCAATGGCTTCCGTCGCCTGAAGATGTATCCAAGTTTAATATACCACATTCAATCGTATGTGGTTTTTTAGGTAAGTTATCACGTGAAAAGACACCACGGAAATGATTGATTTTCAACTTTCCGACATATTTTATAATATCTTGAGACGAAAGCGGTCTGTCAGGTAGCGTGATCATCAGTTTTTTTTCCTTAACCTATTCTTGTTTGATTTCAAACCACTGCCTTTTTTTCTTTTTGAATTTTGAACCGCATTATACACACTAGCACCTCCAGACATCAAACTACCAAGTGCTGA
>NW_021773767.1:0-701 GCF_005508785.2 Acyrthosiphon pisum | reverse complement strand
CGAAACATATTATACAATCACAACAAAATAACTAAAATAGTTATTCCAGGTTTTTAATATGTAATTTCGTCCAAATTTGAACTTAAAATTACTATAAAAATAAACTGTGTAAATGTATTTTTTAGATTTTTTGGTAACAGAATTAATTACTTACGTGGAATCTTGTTTTAATTTTTCAATTCTTAGATACAAAAATTGAACATTTTATAAATTTTTAACTACAAAATAATTTTTCAAATTAAAATTTAATACATTTTGTCAAAATTTGATCTTTAAATGCTTATAAAAAAAATTGTGCCTATGTATTTTTAATATTTTTCAACTGATATTGTAACAATATATCAGGAGCTTTGTATTAAATTTATACACTTTTTGGCCCAACAGATAAAACTTTATTGATATTTATAGAAAAAAAAAACTAAAAAAATTGAAAACTTACAATGTCCGTAAACAGCTCAAAAAGAGTCAAATTATTTTAAAAATTTTATCGTATATATAAAATGCTAATATAAACATTCAGTGAAATTTTCAAGTTTCTACAGTCACTCGTTTTTTAATTACAACAAAATAAGAAAATCGTTACGTAAGAAATCGAGTGAATATCAAATGTTGTAAAAATATGAATTTCAAACGCCCATAAAAATTTAATTTGAGATTCTTATAGACATTTTTTTTTTGGTAAAGGTAGAATATCCTATAAG
>NW_021773766.1:0-830 GCF_005508785.2 Acyrthosiphon pisum | reverse complement strand
TAGTAAAAAAGCTGTTTTTACCTAATAAAAATGTAAATATAATAAAAAAGTCCATATTAGTTAAACATTTTTGTTTAGTAAAAAAATTTCAATCTAGATTTGTTTAATATTTTTCATTCAATCAAATTTTTTTATTAAGTTTCTTTTTAGATTTGTTATATTCAATCGATGTTTTTTTTATCTAAAATAAATTTTCTTCAGTTTAGATAATAATAATAAATAAAGACAAAATTGTATTTTTACTATAAGGTGAATTATTTTTTTTTGAGGGGAAGGAAGATCGTGCGAATTTCAAAACCAGGCTTGCGAATAAGTGCGAATACTGTGTTAAATATCAGTCAAAAAAAAAATTGTGAAAATGTTAATTTTTTATGAGGGGGTGAACTTTTACTATGAGGTGAATTTTTTTTTTTTTTGAGGGGAAGGAAGATCGTGCGAATTTCAAAACCAGGCTTGCGAATAAGTGCGAATACTGTGTTAAATATCAGTCAAAAAAAAAATTGTGAAAATGTTAATTTTTTATGAGGGGGTGAACTTTTACTATGAGGTGAATTTTTTTTTTTTTTGAGGGGAAGGAAGATCGTGCGAATTTCAAAACCAGGCTTGCGAATAAGTGCGAATACTGTGTTAAATATCAGTCAAAAAAAAAATTGTGAAAATGTTAATTTTTTATGAGGGGGTGAACTTTTACTATGAGGTGAATTTTTTTTTTTTTTGAGGGGAAGGAAGATCGTGCGAATTTCAAAACCAGGCTTGCGAATAAGTGCGAATACTGTGTTAAATATCTGCAGAAGAAAAATTGCGAAAATGTTAATTTGGACCTCCGGGGG
>NW_021773765.1:0-892 GCF_005508785.2 Acyrthosiphon pisum | reverse complement strand
GTAAATAGTTAGATGATGTCACCGCTGTACATAAAACCTTGGAGGAGCAATACTATAAACGTTAGCAATAGTCTCGGCGTCTGCCAACGGCCAGATGACAAACCCCGAACCGTGAGATATCTGTGAGACCTCCTCGGAGCGCAGTAGTTTCTAAGAATCAGATATTGGCACTATGACAAGACGGCTGCGAGTATACTTGGTCATTTTACGACACCCCGCACCGACCAAAGGCACATCTTGTAGAAGGCCCCCTGGACTGTGAGAACCAACGACGTAGTCCGCCAGGGATCTGGTAAGAGAGGGGATAGGACTATATAGGAGCCCTGGGAGTGACCAGTATTCAGACGTGATTTCACCAACCGTACGTACACACCCCTGTACCTCTTCATTATTGATTAACATATTTTTGTATTACGACTTAGATTATTTTCATTGGCGACGTATTACGGGACTTAGAGAATATTCGAGCAATCGCTTATTTTATAAGACACTGGTTTTTCTTCGTCAATTTGAATAATCTAATAGTGTTTAAATTCAACTTGTTCATTATTTTTTACAATTTTAAATAAATAATACATCAACCACACACTGTTGATCATTTTGACGCTACTACCATCATCCCATCCTGTCACCATCTCCTGTAAGTCGGGTGCACGCAGCAGTACATAGCCCATGGATATTCAGGTATTGTTATAATTTCAATTTTGCACTAAACTAACTTAACTATTGTGTTAGTAATAATTGTAATTTGTACTAATCGTTTAATAAATTGCATGTTCGAAAATAAATATGTTTGGTTTTATCTGAAATTTTATGAAGTTGTAATGAATTTATTTATATTTTTGATTAAAAAACTCGATTGAATGAAAATAATACTCTCGTTTTACTAGAA
>NW_021773764.1:0-902 GCF_005508785.2 Acyrthosiphon pisum | reverse complement strand
TACAATTTCACGATTTCTATCAATAAAAAATGTATCTAGATGAATTTATTTAGATTAGTAAAAAAATTATCTAAGATGAACGTTTAGATACTTGTAACTATTTATCTAGATAAGATAAAAGATGAACAAATAATTATCTAGATAAGTCCGAACACTGATTGTAGCAACTTAAATAATATAGTATAAAAAAATCAAGTAAAAAAAGGCGGGTAAGTCGTGGATGTCGCTCTGCTGTACAGTAGGTTACAAGTGGGTTACTGTAATGGATGGAATTAAATTTGAATCCAATGATATTATATCATTGTATACGAAAAACGATTCTGAACGGAGATGATTTGTCAGTCTAGGATATATTATTTTTAAAGAAAAACTTATGGAGAACCTTGTACCAAATTTTAAAAACTTAGTTATACAAGAAAAAATTTTTACGATTTTTCAACCACTAAATTACTTGCAAATTTTCGCAATTTTGACATATTTCGTATAAATTTGAACTTTAAATGCTTATAAATAAAAATTGTGACAATGTATTCCTTTTATTTTGCAACTGCTATTGTAAAAATATGTTAGGAGCCTTGTATTAAATTTCCAAATCTTAGAATTAAAAATAAAAACTTTTATGAATTTCTAGCATAAAATAATTTACGAATTTTCGTGATTTTTACATAATATGTTGTCAAAATTTGAACTTTAAATGCTTATAAATAAAAATTGTGACAATGTATTCCTTTTATTTTGCAACTGCTATTGTAAAAATATGTTAGGAGCCTTGTATTAAATTTCCAAATCTTAGAATTAAAAAGAAAAACTTTTATGAATTTCTGTTTAAGATTATTTGAACATTGCCGTAATTTTTACGTATTTAGTCAAAATTTGAACTTTAAATGCTTATAAAAAAAAAT
>NW_021773763.1:0-990 GCF_005508785.2 Acyrthosiphon pisum | reverse complement strand
GATGGTAAATTGTACATTTCTTCAAATACATGTGCATTTGATTCTATCATTCATATATTATGTACAAGCTACTGTGACAGTAAATATTATGCTGAGTTCGTTAATTCCAATAATGATTATATAATTTTTAAACTTGTAACTAATGTTATTAAAGACGGAATTAATGTACAGACATACCGAAAACGGTCGACGATATTAAAGGAAATATGTAGTCTGAAAGAACTTCCAGAGCAGTTGATATGCATTCAAGCTGACCAGGCGCGGATCTAGAACTAAAATTGAGGGGGGGGTCATATTTACGAAAAGACAAAAACTTAATACACAGTTAAGACATAATAAAATAAGAACTTTATAAGAACCCTACATAAAATACAGAAAGACATTTCAAACATTTTATACTAAGATAAAATGAAAATACAAAAAAAAAACTATAGTTAAATAGGGAATGCAAAATGTTTTTACAGAGGGATATTTATAATTTTAGTTATTTTTGTATACCTATAGATTATAAGTAATTTTCTATTGGTATAGAATAAATAATATATCAGAAATCAAAATCACTACTACTTATTAAATATGAAGACTTTGGGGCAACAACGAGACATGTCCATGTTTTGGTCAAAATCACTTTTTCCCGTCGTAAAATATAAAAAAAAAATCTGCATCGATTGGTGTAACAATGAGACATGTCCGACTGTTATATATGGAGTTATAATACAAATGGATATATCTTGTTGTCGTTTTTGGGGCAACAACAAGATATGTCCGGACAAGTCTGATTGTTGCTCCAAAATACTGGTAGCACTGTAAAACAATGTGTTTATCAATAAATTCTTGCTTTGATAATGAAAATCAATGACTTTGTTCGTTAGTTTGTTCAAAATATACTCATTCCTGAATAATTTTATTATTTCTGGACTTTAGTTATTATTCAAATAATTTTATACAACAGTAGGTAAAGCTACTAGTCACTAACTTTATACTTTGTTA
>NW_021773762.1:0-839 GCF_005508785.2 Acyrthosiphon pisum | reverse complement strand
AAAAATATCATAAAATTTATTGTTATCAAAAAAGCTTGAAAATTTAATAGAAGGCTCCTAGTATATGTTTCAAAGGCAGATGAAAAATATAAAAATCGTTAGTCACAGTTTTTTTTTTATAAGCATTTAAAGTTCAAAAAATGACAAAATATGGAAAAATCACGAAA
Source organism: Acyrthosiphon pisum (assembly GCF_005508785.2). Taxonomy (NCBI): domain Eukaryota; kingdom Metazoa; phylum Arthropoda; class Insecta; order Hemiptera; family Aphididae; genus Acyrthosiphon; species Acyrthosiphon pisum. The sequence continues at coordinate 672 of NW_021773762.1, read as the reverse complement.
ATTTGCAAATTATTTCGAGTTAGAAATTCATAAAAATTTTTCTTTTTAAATCTAAGATATGAAAATGTAATACAAGATTCCTTATAAGATTATCTACCTTTATCAAACAAAAAATATCTATAAGAAAGTCAAATTAAATTTTTATGATCGTTTGAAATTCAAATTTTTACAACATTGGATATTCACTCGATTTCTCATGTAGCGATTTCCTTATTTTGTTGTAATTCAAAAACGAATAACTGCAGATACATGAAAATTTTACTGAATGTTTATATTAGCATTTCCTATACACCATACAATTTTGAAAATATTTTGACTCTTTTTGAGCTGTTTACGGACATTGTAAGTTTTCAATTTTTTTAGTTTTTTTTTTCTATAAATATCAATAAAGTTTTATCTGTTGGGCCAAAAAGTGTATAAATTTAATACAAAGCTCCTGATATATTGTTACAATATCAGTTGAAAAATATTTAAAATACATAGGCACAATTTTTTTTTATAAGCATTTAAAGATCAAATTTTGACAAAATTTATCAAATTTTAATTTGAAAAATTATTTTGTAGTTAAAAATTTATAAAATGTTCAATTTTTGTATCTAAGAATTGAAAATTTAAAACATAATTCCACAGATAAGTAGTTAATTCTGTTACCAAAAAATCTAAAAAATACAT
>NW_021773761.1:0-1383 GCF_005508785.2 Acyrthosiphon pisum | reverse complement strand
TATCAATGATATATCATCCAGATAAAAATAAAGGAAGTGAAGAAGCTGCAAAAATTTTCCGTGATATAACTTCAGCATATGAAATCTTGGGAAATGTCCGTCAAAGAAAATTATATGATAGTGGAGCTAACTTAAATCAAAATTCTTCTCAATTTACTACTAAACAACAACCTTTTGAAACAATGTATACAAAAAATGATATTTATAAAACCAATGTCCGTAGCAGAGACTATAATTTTGAACAGTGGTCTAAGGCTCATTATACAAATGTATTTAGGCGACACCATGAAACTCGACAAAAACATACAAGAAACAAAATGAACGATGAATATGCAGAACGACAAAATTCATATAATTTATTGACAATTATGGTCTTTGCAAGTATTTTTATTTTAATTTCAATGTTTGAACACGTGAAAAAAATACTTATTGAACGCAATAGAGTAAAAAGAATTTCTGACAAAAATATACAAGATGATTAACATAAATAATTTATTTTAAATGTCTAGTTATTGAATTAGTTTATTGAAAATGTCAAAGAATCAACTATAAATTCTATATACTATATACTGTTATTAATATTATTATTTTGAGTCTTAATTAAATTTAATTGATACATACCTTACCTTACCTTATAACTGATATTCCAGATTAATATCAATCAGCTACTAAAATGATAAATAGTAAATTATTTATATTTTCATGCTTTGAAGACATTCATCTGATTTCAAAATTATGTATTCACTATTATATCACTTACATTTTATAAGATTTTGTAGGTCACAGAACAGAAAAATACAATTTCTTTGTGATAATATTATGACTAATTACCCAAGTTTTTATTGTTATTCACAATTCCCCAACCCTTCCACAATCCTTATATTCAGGAAAACAAAATTTTTACTCCTGACTAATATTTCTTTGGCAATGAGAAATTCACTCTTAAGACTTCTATGGCCCGTTGCCCTGCTATGATGCCACCACCTATAAAATCGAGTGAATATCCAATGTTGTAAAAATTTGAATTTCAAACGATCATAAAAATTTAATTTGACTTTCTTATAGATATTTTTTGTTTGATAAAGGTAGATAATCTTATAAGAAATCTTGTATTACATTTTCATATCTTAGATTTAAAAAGAAAAATTTTTATGAATTTCTAACTCGAAATAATTTGCAAATTTTCGTGATTTTTCCATATTTTGTCATTTTTTGAACTTTAAATGATTATAAAAAAAAACTGTGACTTACGATTTTTAATATTTTTCATCTGCCTTTGAAACAATATACTAGGAGCCTTCTATTAAATTTTCAAGCTTTTTTATCCAACAAATAAAATTTAATTGATATTTTTAGAAAAAAAACTAAAAAAAAATGGAAAAT
>NW_021773760.1:0-1606 GCF_005508785.2 Acyrthosiphon pisum | reverse complement strand
TATACACGATAAAATTTTGAAAATAATTTGACTCTTTTAATTTTTTTTTCTATATCAATAAAAAATTTTAGTTTGGTAAAAAAGCGTAAAAATTTAATGCAAGGCTCCTGATATATTGTCACAATAGCAGTTGAAAAATATTAAAAATACATAAGCATAATTTTATTTTATACGCATTTAAAGTTCAAATTTTGACAAAATTGTTCACATTTAAAATGTAACAATTATTTTGTAGTTAAAAATTTATAAAATGTTCAACTTTTATAGGTAAGGATTAAAAATTTAAAACAATAATCGACGTAAACAGGTTATATATAATTTACTTTATTCACTTTAATATCATAAAATATACTTAGTAATACTAATATCATAGGCTTACTGACCGTTTTCGCTCAGAATCGTTTTCTTATAGGTACAATGATATTATATCATTGAATTCAAATTTAAGAAGACGTCGTACCCGCATGTGTTGTCACCGTCTCACAAACCTCCGACATTGCAAATTTTCGTTCGCTAGTTTCAATAGGGTGCTGTTATTTTTTGATTTTAGAGTAAATTGACCTAATATCAAACTTTTAGGTAACAACATTATCTGTGCTCTCTCGTTGGTTTTTACGATATTTTAATTTTTAAGTGAGTTATCAGTATGTAAAACGAAAAGGCACAGATAGTGTTGTTACCTAAAAGTTTGATAAATAGGTCAATTCACTCTAAAATCAAAAATGACAGCACCCTAGTGAAACTAGTGAAAGAAAATTTGCTATAACGTACGTGTGTAAAACGAAGACAACACATGCATGTGCGACGTCCTCTTAACACCATCCATTACAGTGACTCACTTTTAAACTATTGTACAGCAGAGCGAAAACCACTTACCCACCTATTTTTTCTATGAATGTCAATAAAGTTTTATTTATTAGGTAAAAAAGCTTGAAAACTTAATACAAGGCTCTTAATATATCGTTACAATGACATTTCAAAAATTTTAAAAATCCATACTCACAATTTTTTTTATAAGTATTCAAAGTTCGAATTTTAACAAAATACGGAAAAATCATGAAAATTAGCAAATTATTTAGTGTTGAGAATTCATAAAAAATTTTATTTTCAAATCTAAGGTTTAAAAATGTAACACAAGATTACTTATAAGTTTGTCTACCTTTATAAAAAAAATATCTACAAGCAAATCAAATTCAATTTTTATAAGCGTTCATATTTTTACAAGATTGGATATTTACTCGACTTCTCATGTAGCAATTTTGTTATTTTGTTATAATTCAAAAACGAGTAACTTTAGATACATGAACATTTTAATAAATGTTTATATTTTTATTTTCTATACACAATAACATTCTGAAAATATTTTGACTTTTTTTGAGCTGTTTATGGACATTTTAAATTTTTTTAGTTTTTTTTCTATAAATATCAATAAAATTTTATTTGTTTAGTAAAAAAGCGTGACAATTATACAAGGAACCTGATTTATTGTAACAATGAATTTTGAAAAATATTAAAAATCCAGTCACAGTTTTAGATTCTGAGTGGAACGATGAATGTATTGATTTTACAATGATGTGTGTTTTTTTTTAATTTTTAATTTTTTTTT
>NW_021773759.1:0-781 GCF_005508785.2 Acyrthosiphon pisum | reverse complement strand
TTTTATTGTTATACATACATATTATAAGTAATTGGATTATTAGACTATCACGTCTTGTCGCTAATCATATCAGCTGTTATTTGTATTGTTAATTTTGTTCTGTGCACGATTACCACGATTATCTATAATATTATCATGGTTCATAAGTATACCTATTACCAGGTTATCGTGAAGTACATGAAAATACGTTGAGTAGATAAACGGTTATTAGGTTATATTTATTGTTTTAAGCTTGTAAGATAATTCATAATTTAATTGTGCCAAATACTTTAAATGATTTGATTAAATTATGATCTTGAATCGTTAATGATAATCAACTTTTACTTTTTAATATTTCACATTTTTATATTTTAATTATGCACTTTTTTATAAATAAAGTTCAAGTACAAAGTTCTTGTATGTATTTTTTCTTATCTACCACATACACAATATTATATTTTTTTTAATAAAGTACCTAAATTGGTTAGTTGCATGTCAATTGGATACTTGATGAGTAGGTACATATTATTATGTACAATTTGTTGGTAAGTTTTACTAGTTGGTAGTTTCTACAATTAATTAATGATACAATATGTCATTAAGTTTAAACTTATTTTTGATTTCAGTTTAATCATATATACATCTACAATTGTTGTTTAAATGCTTAGCCTATGGTTCACTGGTACCTACTGGATAATAAATGCCAAGCTATACAATCAAGTGGCATAGCACTACATATAAATATTAGTAACAACTTGGATGTTTCTGTCAGTTATTGAAGAGTATTGTTTGTTTTAGTATT
>NW_021773758.1:0-819 GCF_005508785.2 Acyrthosiphon pisum | reverse complement strand
CAAAAATTGAACATTTTATACATTTTTAACTACAAAATAATTTTTCAAATTAAAATTTGATAAATTTTGTCAAAATTTGATATTTAAATGCTTATAAAAAAAAATTGTGCCTATGTTTTTTTAATATTTTTCAACTGATATTGTAACAATATATCAGGAGCTTTGTATTAAATTTATACACTTTTTGGCCCAACAGATAAAACTTTATTGATATTTATAGAAAAAAAAACTAAAAAAATTGAAAACTGACCATGTCTGTACACAGCTCAAAAAGAATCAAATTATTTTCAAAATTTTATGGTGTATAGGAAATGCTAATATAAACATTCAGTAAAATTTTCATGTATCTGCAGTTATTCGTTTTTGAATTACAACAAAATAAGGAAATCGCTACATGAGAAATCGAGTGAATATCCAATGTTGTAAAAATTTGAATTTCAAACGATCATAAAAATTTAATTTGACTTTCTTATAGATATTTTTTGTTTGATAAAGGTAGATAATCTTATAAGGAATCTTGTATTACATTTTCATATCTTAGATTTAAAAAGAAAAATTTTTATGAATTTCTAACTCGAAATAATTTGCAAATTTTCGTGATTTTTCCATATTTTGTCATTTTTTGAACTTTAAATGCTTATAAAAAAAAACTGTGACTAACGATTTTTAATATTTTTCATCTGCCTTTGAAACAATATACTAGGAGCCTTCTATTAAATTTTCAAGCTTTTTTATCCAACAAATAAAATTTTATTGATATTTTTAGAAAAAAAACATAAAAAAAAATGGAAAATGAAAATGTCCGTAAAGAGCTCAAAA
>NW_021773757.1:0-942 GCF_005508785.2 Acyrthosiphon pisum | reverse complement strand
AGTGCTGCACGAAGACGACTCGTGACAGCGGCGACGGAGACCTCAGAGTTCACGGCGGGTGAGTGATGGATGACTATAATTACAGCCTACAGGGTAGCTAGGAACACCACGGACGTCAGCAGCGCCGGGCTCGAGGAAACGAAACGTTTTGTTGGGTTCAGCGGAGTGTGACTCCGTGGCCATGGGCTGCGGCAAATGGCGACGGAGACGCCAGGGCGAAAATCACGGAGAGTATCAGGGCAGCGGTGCGTTGCGATGCTGTCCGCAGATTTTCTCCCCTTTTCGCCCAGTGGTCCGATCCCGCGCCGGTCGAGTCGCAATGCCGCAGAGTCCGCAACTGCACCGAAATTATAGTCTTCGTTGCTAGCTCGGTCCGAGCTTTGCAGGTCAGCGTGGTCGCCAGCACAACAGTCGTCTTCAGCATGTCCGTGAAGATGGCCCACACAATTTCTCCCAAATCAATCTAACCTATATCAACATTTAGCAAATAATTGGCAAGAATTAGCAAGTTAGGTTTTAGAATTTGCAAGTCGTTATTTACAAAAATAAAAAAAGGTGGGAAAATTATTTCTTCTATACACAGTAAAATGTTGTTCCTTATTTTCATATTAAAGAGTACGATTTTATTTGTTTCAACAGAATAATGGCTCCACTGAACATGATCGTGTTCACGTAGGACCCACAAAGAATATTAACCAACAATTTTTTTGTTACTTACCAAATCTCAATAAAATACAATGATGGTATTGGCCTCGTGAGAGTATATAAGTTTCGAAATGATTTTCGGATGAAAATAAAATTTGTAATTAAAGCATCATACGATTTTCATTCAACATATATAAAGAATTAATGATGTTACTAATTCGGATTTTCCACGACAAATTTTAACTTAAAAAACAGTTATTAAAGATGAAAACTAATAAAAAAAATAGTAAAATGTCG
>NW_021773755.1:0-897 GCF_005508785.2 Acyrthosiphon pisum | reverse complement strand
AACATTTTCACACGCACCGAGTTGAGTAAACTATTTCAATTAAAACAAGTACCGTGATATTTCCAAGTTTAGAGTTTATTATTCCTGTTCAAATTGCAAGCATGTTTTTTTTAAAATTCAAAATTATCATCCACTGTGTCTACGTGCATTTTGGTGGATTTTAGACGCATGTTTGGCTTAAAAACCTGCAACCTGAGACGTGGGGTTACTATTGTCGTAAAACTCTTACATATGTAGTTGTAACTACTTGTAAGAATTCAAAATCATAATTGTACAGGGTAATATATTAGTAATATTATGTAATATGATTAAAATGTTAGTTTACCCGGTTCATTGGATATATAATGTTTCCTGAAAAAAAAAAAACGATACCGCCGACCAACTCTCAAAGTATTAAAGGGAATAAGTATGTAAATGTTCAAGTTTAGGTAATGTACGTGGATAAAATCATACAGTACACGCCATATATTATATACAGCGTCGAATATATATATATCTATATATATAAAAGTAAGTGGCGGTTTCTATTATCCTTATGATCTCGAAAACTACCCGACCGATTGACTTGAAATTCAACATAGATATTCAGCTACATCTGAGGAAGGTCAGAACCGACATGAAAAACCCACTCGATGTCTTTCTCGGTCACCAGGTCGAGACGACTGCATGTAAATATTTTAATGTATATTTTATAATTATTATGTTTCTATGGAAACTGTCCGTTTATAAGCCAATACGAGCAAAATACAAATACAAAAATGAAAAGATGGCATGATCGATAAGAACGATATCTTTTTTTTTTTATTTGTAAAAATTATATAATAATCTGTATCATTTTAATGCTTGAGGATATACGATGTTCTTTGTTTTTCCATTCGGACAATAAATGTAGAGATT
>NW_021773754.1:0-995 GCF_005508785.2 Acyrthosiphon pisum | reverse complement strand
AATAAAACATATACCTACCTTCCATGGTGGTATGGTATACTATTATTTTTTGAATTTTCTGCGAATTATTTTTCATGCACGAGTGTTTATAATAAATACCCGATAAATAGTCGGTAAATAAAACAAAATTACCATGCAGACTGCAGTAGATTTACCCATAGGGCATGGGTTTGTTTTTAGTGACTGAAAACATTGTATTCACCTCTGGGTTACATGCTTTAGATGTTTGTGATAAAAAGTTTTTTTCAAATATTCATGAACTCTTGAAAATATTTTGTACTTTGCCTGTATCAACTGCTATACACCTGAACGATGTTTTTCAAGTTTTTATTGAGTATTAAGTCATACCTAATAAACAGTATGACAGAAGTAAATATTTTATCAATTTTCCTATCTAATATTTAATAATAAGTTAATAACTATAAATTAAATAGTAATTATTATACACTTTGCTTATTATAACCGACATACACACTTAGGCCCGTTTTACAATCATAGTTTACACCTCGGTGACGCCTAACCAACTGATTTTACCAGTCGAATTCCAAGGTTTAACATTAGTTTAACTATTGTAATACAGACCCTTAAAGGAGCACACAACACAAAAAATAAGTTTTTTTTATTTGAAAGAATGTTCAATTCTAAGGATAATGGTATAGGTCTTACGTTTCTACTCACATTATTCAATAAGTTATGAGCAATTGAATAAAGACGTGTGACTTCATTGGGCCCTACACATCGTAATTGCCTATCTTATACGTGTAAAAGTTCCTCGCTTCTCACAACGATTTACCATCCTAAACATTTTATTTTTGAAATTTAATTTACGTATAAATGTGTGGTTTTATGTGTTTAAAACGACGCAAGAATCAGAATTTCTATATGACGTTTAGTTTTTTTTTTAATATTAAAAATCTTAAAAGAGATATTTGGTTAAACGGCACGTCATGGCGGTCGGCGGACCGGTTGTTCGAACGCCGCGCGACGCTCGCCAT